>NC_089518.1:22690551-22811725 GCF_963924715.1 Thunnus thynnus
CAGCCACTTAGATACAAGTACAAAAAATGAAGTTACTTACACATAATATGCAAGAACTTTCACATTTGTTCATCTTCTTCCTCCTCTTTTTAGTTGGCAAGCAACAAAATTACAGCCATTTGATCTACAGCCATCACCTGGTGAGGCAACCATATTGCAACTAAAACATTTGGTTAAGGGTAGGGAGGTATTGTGGTTACATTTGATAAAAGGGTAAATCTTAACTGCAGCAAGACTTTGATGGGACCCCCACATGAAAGTTAAACGTGCTACATGCCACCACCTCGACCTCCACACCCTTACTTTTCACCTTACTGCATAAAGACCACACTACCTCCTGCATTGGCACTAAATGTAAATGTAAATTGTAAGGTGCAGATTTGTCTATTTGTAATTCCTAGGATACTCGGCTGGATGAGGAACGGGTTCCAAACATCCATGGTGTCAGCAGTTTCAACCTCCATTCTGTAAGCTACAGATGTTTCCCCGTTGCTGAATAGTTCACATTAACTTTAATGGGTGCTCTTGGTTAAAAAAGAAAGTTAATGGGTATAATTTAACATTTCTCAGAAGTGGGCAAATAGCTTTCCACAGTATAAATTAGGACTAATGTAAAGTATGCAGTTTGTTAAAAAATAAGCATGAAAAGGGGCTGAAAAGCAAAGAATCTTCATGAAAAAAGAGCCTAAATCACCAACATACTGATTAACATATAATTGTTACCTGTTACGTGTTTTTGAAGAGTAATTTGCAGGAGATTTCTTTTACATAACAGATCACAAAGATGGCAGGTTCACAAGAATGAGAACACTCTATGCAATTATTACAAATCACAGGTAATAGCAGTCTCAATTGAAAAAGGCTGTGCATGCACATAATACTTTATTTTTAGGGCAAGAAAATATATTGCTCCTACTCAAGAAATTGTAAAACATGATGTTCTGAAGTGCTGACCATTCTTCAGTCCTCTGAGCTCAAGGCCACAGCAAGTATGAAAGTAATTGCCTCATCAGTAATTGTTTTATAGAGCTGGTTTATACTTACAAAGTTTGTATACAGTAGTATACACAGTGCTTTGTTATGGAAGTATTGGAGGACTAAATGCTTTAAATTGGAGAAAAAAAGGATGAATGCAAAGAAAGAAAAACATGAAAAAGTTCAGAAAATTTACAATATGTAATAAGTCACACTAGCTCACAGCTCACAGTTATCAGTTTAATGTATATAGTAGCTGGTCTGTAATAAACATTTGTGGTTACTTGGTAGATAGGCTTGTTATTTGCCCCCACACCCCCCCAAAAAACAACAAAAAAGTCCCCCTGCGGATGGAGATTTTCAAATGACAAATGAATTTGTATATTTTCAGATTAAGGGTGTTGGAGTAATGGAGCATGCGAAGTCTGTACTATCTCACTACAAACTCAGCAAATGGTGGTAGCAAATAGTTTTTGTTTATCCCTGGGGGCTAAAACATTAATAGATGTCCATTCACAAATGCGCTGGGATTTTACTGAGAGGAGGCAGATAGTATGGCAAGCGTCTCTGGATGCTGAAATAGTGGAATAAAGCAAACTTATGAAACAGGTGTTCAAATTTAGATGAGTCAGTTAGCCAGGGGCTTTTAAAACAAATGTAGCTCAAAGAGTCTTTCCTGTTCCTATTTGCATTCACTTTTTTTCAGCAAGTCTGCATTTGTTTCATCTTTCTCTGAAGCATCCTTTTCTTGTTTGTCATGCCTAAAAAAAGCTACTTGCCACACACCAACATGAAAGAATATTTTTGACATGTGACATGCTTCCTTTCAAATTAATTAGAGGTTGAATGATTACAAGTTAGGTATTTTAATTGGGGACATTTAGAGTTTCTATAAGGTAAAAGTTGCCTGAAGTACTTTTGCTGTCTCAACTCCATGTATGAATCAGGCAAAGGTCACCAGGGGTCACCAGAAATATACAATATATTTAACAAGAGTTAAAGCACACATCACACAATATCTGTCCATCTGCATGTAAAGGATTTTCCAAACACTCACATTTTCATCAGGACATGGACAAATCGTTCATTGCAGCTGTAGAAAGTAACCCTATTCAGCATGTAAACAGGCACACTGTATCTGTTTGTTTGTGCATAGCAGATGTTACTGTCCTGTGAAAACCATGTAGCTCCAAAACCTTTCATGAGCTAAGAAACACAGAAGAGAAACAGACATGTTTTAAGTTCTACAGAGTTGAACAGAGAGATCTGCACACCAAATAGCTCCCATTTGAAGGACTTTTTATTTTCTGCTGTGACATTTGTAGCACAAGGCTCTTCCTCAGATTTCTGTCTTCAAATGGGAGCTATTTGGTGTGCGGATCTCTCTGTTCAACTCTGCGATGTATTTTTTGATCCAGCACCCATCCTATTGGGTATTGGGATGTGTGTGTCTTTTTTATTGTTTCTTGTTTTCAATTCTGTAACAATAGATTCTCAGCTAACACTAGTGGAATTTTTTAATGGTTTCTTCAGCTTAAGAACTAGGAGAATTTTGATAAACTGTAAAGGAACATAACATCGTTTAGTGGAGATAATGGTTGTCTTTGGACAATGATTATATGTAGTGCTTGATCTAGACTACGTATGGGGATTAACTTTCTTGAACAGCTAAACTTTAAGTAACCATACAGAGAATGTGCCAGCTTTTTTATGCAAGCAAAGCTTGAATAGGAAAAGCATTTTTTTTAAAATTCAGAAGCCACAATTTATTTATTAAAATGTACAATATATATATTTTATTGTCTAAACATTTATATACAGTAGCCCACCAGTCAAAAGTTTGGACACTCTATAAATCACTTTTTAGACATTGTCCTCATTTAAGCCAGTTTTGTAAGGTTGCTGTGCAAACATTCACAACAACTTTATGTGCGAGAGGCAGCAATCAAAGAAAAGGCTTTTGCACCAACACCTGGAAAAATCTTTCAAAATTTCTGCCTCAGAGGTCCAAGAGTTGAAGCAGGTTTTCACTCCAACCAAAGAACACACAAGTGGATTTTTTATAAAAAGTGTTGATACTTGAGAGCTTCTTGAAAGTGGAGGTCTGCTGCATGCTCTCACTGCATTCACATGAAGTATAGTGAAGTATCGTGTTTCAATTTGATTCACTATCTCAATATCTCTTTACTGTAATTTCTCATCTCTTGTAAATTGTCATGGTTATTGTCATCAAAACTTAATATCCTCTTATGTAAATGTAGTTCATGTAGCTCTAAAAATGAAATTATCAATCTTCATTCCAAGAGCAATGTCTCTATGTGTATGTGTGTGTGCATCAAATGTGACAGTTACGCCTTACTCACCAGCTAGGCCCTTATTTTTTTCTTTGCATTACCATGGTGATCCAGCCAATGGAGGAAGTATGTTTCTAATCTGAAGACTTGAACAGGAGCACAGCCTGTGGTCGCCATGAGATCTATTGTACCTCTCATTTTCCTTTCTCGCTGTTTGATGTCTTTCTGCCAGTTCCCTCTTTTTTACTTCATCCCTACCTCTGTTAATTAAGAGAGGTGAAAGGGAGCAGAGATTAATCTCTTCAAACGCACAGTGACGAGTGTTGCAAGTTGATCACACTGTGAAAAAAGTTCTGGTCTCCCTCCTGTAGAGGCATCTTAGAGGCTGGTACTCCATGAAAGCTTAATGTGACACAGCAGAAACAAAACCAGTGATGGTCGAGGGGGAAAAAAGTATTCCTCCTAGATTTACTGTGTTTGAGTTGAAAATAAAAGCTGCTGCCCTCAACAAAAAAGGAAAGCATTAGTAATTTGTTCAAATGCCTAAAATGACTTATATTGATATTAAAGGTTCACAATTTTTCAGGTGTGTCTTAAAACAACAGTTAGGTGTCGATATGAACACTGAAAGAGGTTTTCCTCACTGTAATCATTCCTGCTGTTCATACTGGCTATTAAAAGATCCCCTTCAAAGGTGATGGGGGCAAAAATCCACAGTATGTCCACACAGTCTTTTTGTGCAAAAATATGTAGAAGTTTATCTGAAGCTTATGAGGCTTCAGCAGTCTGAGTTAGTCATATCAAGTGGATTTCTGCCACATTTACATTACACATTGTCTTTTTAGCATAAAATTCCCTCTTTGTGTTTCCTCAGACAGTGTTTCCCCGTTAAGAGTATAGTAACAAAAAGAGGGACTTTGGCACTAAAAAGACTGTAAGGTTGAAATATATCTACTTGATTTGACTCATTTGGATGATTAGCTTCAGATTAACTTTTAATTACTTTTTGCACAATAGGAGGCTTGTGGGTTTTGTCCCCCATCACTTACAGTACATTTTAAGTGGATTATGAAGGGATCTTCTAATGACCAGTATGAACAGGAGGAATGATTATGGCAAGAAAAACGTACTTCAAAGTTCGTTTGGGCACCTATTACCTATTACTATTTTTTAAGACAGGGTTGAAAAATTGTGAACCTGTCCTTTAACTTGAGAAAGAGACCTTACAGCCATGCAGATTATGACTGTTGATTCTCAGAAGCAAAGGCAGAAATAGTGTGACTTTAACCAAATAGGGAGTAGGTGACAGTGTGTGATTCGGTGTCCCGAATGCTTCTCCTATCAGCATTAAAGCCGTTTTTCTTAAACCATGACCACAATCTTTTCCCCAAACTGCTTTGAATAATTACTGATATTCTTCCCTAACTCTAACCATGTAGGTTTAGTGTCTAAACCTAACTAAACCTTAACCACAGTGGATCCGAAAATGCTTTGGGAGGCACTGACACCATCCAGCAGATTAGGGTGCATGATCAGAAAAAGCTCATATGGGTCATTTTGGAAGGTAATGACAAACAAGCAATGTTATAATTTAGTTTGGAGAATAGTGAAAATAGCGAAGAAGGAGAGACCAGTCACCATTAGTGCAATCATTGTTACAGTACAAGTTAACACCTGCTAAAATGTTGTCTTTGTTGACCACCTCTGGTTTACCTTGCTTCCTTGCTGCAATGATGAAGTGTACTCTAGGGTGTGCCAGTACACAGTGAAATCACTGTTTGGCATGGTTAGAGCATAGACTATAAAAAATATGGAGAAAGAGACCTTTCTCCACTGTAACGTCACCCATTGGTTTCTGAAGAGTGGTTCTGAAGCTCAATGTGGGCAGCTCCGGCCATCACTGTCTTGGTAGTGCCTGACTCTGCCTAACTCCCGGCTAATCCGAATAAAGCCTGGTTGCTGAAACAAGCCAGCTAGTGGCTAGCAACCTGTCACTCAAAGCGCCCATGTGTGCTTTTTGTACCAGGCTGTAAACATATTTATTTCTGCTGTACAGTTGGGTATTTTAACATGGGGTCTATGGCGATCGACTCGCTTTTGGAGCCAGCCTCAAGTGGCCATTCAAGGAACTGCAGTTTTTGGCACTTCCACACTGGCCTTATTTTTCAGCCACAGAGGTTGCTGCTTGGGTTAGAGGTGCAACACAGCACACTTCTTACCACACCCAGCCACACCCATGCTGGTTGTTAGCAAAGGTGCAACACTCTTGAAATTTTCAACAAAAGAAGGCAGTAAATACTGCTTTTCAGCCTGATATTTAATTACTCTTTAAGTATAACATGTGAAAGACTGAGTGTGATTGCCATTCCTGGTGTTACTATGATTCATGTACAATAATGAATGACTAATTGAGGAATATATGCACATCATCAGTAACAAGTAACACACTGTATCTGTGTCATATGACTCATTTGTGTGATTGGAGTAAAGAATATAAGGGATCCACATGTCTGAGTGAAACTACTCTCAGTGAGAGAAAGACCTCTCTCACACTGTAATCAACTCATGAGACCCATCTTGTAAGAGTATCTCTCCCCTCCACCATTTGTCTCTTTTCATCTGGTGAAGTCAAGCAAAGGTTAGGCACTTGTACAGGCATCACATATTACATTTCCTGGGCATACACTGTGTGGGAAGTATCCATCTTTCTATTTTTATGCTTTTTCTCTGGTTGCTTTTTCAGTCTTTCACAGTTTCTGTGTGTCTCTGTCTCTCTCTTCCTCTGTGGTGCAGTAACAGGCTTGTCAGTCACATTCTCCCTAGAAGAGAATGATGGACTGGTGTTTTAAATCATATTCCATGGATTACAGCGTCTCATACTGTACTACAAAAGAAATGCTGATCCAAAATAAACAAATGAATAATAAAATTAACACACAATAATTAAAGGCACAATCCATAATCCAAATGTAAACAAAGCAGAAGCCTCACCACTAAAAATCAAAACACAAGACTGAAAACTGCTCTCACTCTTGAATTTATTGACAGGTCATTAATGCAAGGGCTGACACTAGCACATAACTATATCTGAGTTATGACATTATGTTCTTAAAGGTTTGCTTATGTTTGCTATGGATTAAATTTTGACCCAGAGTCAAACAAGCATGGATTTTCTATTTGCATACTGCAAGTTGAGAAAAACAAATGTGGCTTTTTAATTTTTTCTTCAAACAAAGGTTTTATGGATTTTTTAAATTTGAAGGTAAGCAAGGTAAGCAGTTAACATAGAGTATATGCAGATGACACCATCAAAAGCAGGAGTCACCCCTGTCACACTCCTGACTGGCAAATATGCTAACATTCAGCATCTGCTATTGTGCAAAAAACAGCAACAACAACAACAAAATATCGAATACACTGCTAAAAAGATAAAGAACTGTTGTGCAGTCAGCTGAGAAAATAGATAAAATATTCAAGTTTAAATAGATGACTGCAATTCAGTGAGCCAGTTGAAATGCTGGTGCTGAAATTTGGGTATATAGTTGCTTGTTGTGTTAGGTATACAATGTTCTGAATGAAAAACAAACAAACTATGCAGTGAGGATGTCCAGGGACCTGCTGTCCTGGAGAACAGGTATCCAATTTAATGCTTCATACTGCAAGTATGGAAGGTTGTGAATGCACAAATTGGAAAAATCTAAATGATCAGTTGCATAATAGTAAGTCACACTGTATTTGGTTTACAAACAATCAATACCTAAGTAAGAGCTTCTATTATATTAGTAACAGTTTACCATTACTATGAGCATACAGTATATAACCCTGTCAAAAGTAGAGGCTTACTGTAGATGATGTCTTAAAATTGTCACATCTGGCCAACAATATTCCCTTATATCTCTGCCATATTTGTTTGCTGGCCTTGAAGATGTTATGGGGGACTTCCTACAAAGTTTGAACCCCTGATTTCTTCCTCCTCCGTAAAAACAACAAAAATAGGAGTAACAGTAGCTAGATGGTCTCTGGAGTGTCTGGCACTTAAGTCTTTAGCTAGACAAATGTTAGAAATTGCAATTATATTCTTCCTGCATTGGTTAGTTAAGCATCTGGGGGCACCTTACAGAGCAGTGTGTGGGTGCAAAGAGAGAAGACTGCACGTCTAATTGGTAGTTAGAGGAAACAGGTCACCTGGCTGTTTCAGTGTAACCACCATAGAAATGGAAAACATCTTATTAACAACTGGATAGATAGCTCTCACTCACTGTCTGTAACTTTGATTGTATGGATGTGCACACGCGCACACACACACACACACACACACACACACACGCACACACACAAAGGCAGACCTTTGTGCAGGCAGGGTCGGTAATTGGTACCAAAGGTACATGTCTGGTGCTTTGTGTTAGACGGATGAGCAGCTTGTTCCTATGGGTTAATGAACTCTTGAATGTATATTCAAACATACAACTACTGGACATCCACTTATTTGTACAAGGTCATGCACTGTAATGAGATATTGTGGTTATGTGTGTTGATATACATGTTATTAAGTGATAAGATGTGTATCAGATATCAACTAGAATACTCAGAGCATTATACACAACATTTGATTTGACTTTTTTTTGTTTTCTAAGGCACTCATTGCCAGGTAAAACAAAACAGTTGCAATACATGTGTCTGTGTGGTTAGAATCATTGAAAACTGTGAAAGCAAATAACCCTGGACAAGTCTTCTCCAGCAGCTTGCTCCTGTGAGACCGCCTGGTGTTTCAGTTATGAGATGTATTCACTCCAGCATGTCCTTGGTCTGCCAGGGTATACTCTCAGCTGAATGTGACCAGTACACCTCAGAAGAAAGCCCTGGGGGACTCGTGACTTAATGCCTGAACCAGCTGGCAGAGGAAGCGCGGTGGACTGACACAGACATCTTTTTGAGATAGATGAGCTTGTTCTCGTATTCAAAGTGAGTGCAGTAAATTATGCAGAGAGACATAATATCAGACTCAATTCACATTTCTTAGTCTTTGGGTCTCTACCTAGAGTTGGCAGCCATACTTGTAGTTCAGGGTTTGAGTGTGATCATAAACCTCTCTCAATCAGGGGGATAGCCAGTTCCTCTTAGTCAAGATCTCCCCACTTTACTGTGCATTCCCGGACAGTGCCTTGATCTATTCCGAGCAAACCACTTTCTCTTTCAGACTTTACAAACTGTGAATGTTTTTTACTGTATGTTGTTACACTTGGCTCTCACTTGGCCAACTAACTGGAAATCAAGTTCCTACTTTTGAACTCTAATATCAGCTCTGCTGAAACTGTCACCCACTAACATCCAACTAACTAATGACAGTGTACAGTATGGAGAAGTATGCAGTTCTTGCAATGATGGTGTGGGGATGTTATTTTCTGCAGCAGGAATTTATAGTTCAAGTCATATGGTTATATGAAATGAATGTGAGGCTCAAATAAAAAATCGTATTGTACTGTATACTGCAGGAGAAGGAAGAGAAAACATAGTTGATGCAGTGGTTGATAAAAAAAAAAGCATCAAATGTCAGGAAGAACATTTATGTAAATTTGATGGGTGATCAGTGATGTGTTTATTGATTTTTGTTCATTCTAAATACGGTATATTGGTATCTGTAAATATTCTATAGCCTGTCTTTTATCTTATTTTTTAAAAATATCTTCTGTAGAATACTATATTCCCTTCATGGGACCTTAAAAAAGAAATGTCTGAGATGGAAATCAATTTAAAAATTTATACTAATCAATACTAGCTACTCAGACCATTTGGCACAGCATTTGGTATGCAGTTACATCCTCACCATCATATCAATATGCCCCAGTTAGCTGTTGCTTTTGGGTAGCTTGTCTTTTTTCAGATGTTTTTCTTTTTTGAAAAACTGGTGAAAACAAAGAGAGAAGAAAAGAGGGAAAACCCTCTGAAGTAAACTTTTTGAGCCTCAATAATGAGCTCTCACGCTGAGAAGTTCCTGACACTTTTTTGTTCTCAGAAAGGTCCTGTTTTATATCTAAGATCACAACTCTCAGTCACAATTCATTTCTCTCTCTCTGTCACATGTCATTCAGCTAGAAGATGACTTATGTACTTTGGATTCATCTTTTATGGTTTTTTTCCCATGTATGAACTCTTATTTTTGCTTATACTGAACTTATGTTTTTGTTCACTCATGGCTTTTTGCGAAGTGAAACTCTTAATTAGAGTTGTCACCCTCCGTGTCAGGATTTTGAATGTTTTAATCCCAGCGGGATGCAATTCAACTTTAATGATCTCTCTCTCTCTGTCACAACATGATATAATGAGGGGCATATCTCTCTCTTCAGTAGGAAGCTAATGATGTTTGTGAATATATTACAAGTTAAGATAAGTAACAGCACCAGGTAGACAGTGACATGGCCATTTGCTCTAAATAGTCAAGACATGGCAGTCTCTTTTAATTACAATGATTTGTACATCTGTAGATCTATTGCTGTGTCACATATGAATTAGGGCACAATTTCAGTGTAGATCCCAATACCAACTATAAACTACTGCACTGCATATGTTATTTTGATTGTTTTCATCATAATCTTGACATTTATACACTGCTTACACACAGCAACAGCGTTTTACTTGTCAGTGATTATTGTTTTATGAGTAAAAGCACACTAATGGATTAGAGCTGCCATTTTAAAGTGATTAATTTCATATTGAGGGTTCATTTTCTGTAAAGTAATTTACAGATAGTTTGCAACAACTTGTTGGTGTAATTGCCTGATTTTTTATTAACATGACTGAAGTCACAGCTCTGAGTGCCATGGTAACAGCTTCTAATGAGTAGGACAACAGGCAGTGTGTTGTACAATATGTGTGCTTGTGCTCTTTGTGTACACTTATCCTTGAATACCTGTGTATATGTACTGTATGTCTGTGTTTTTCCTGTCACAGCGGCCAACACTGCTGCCCCTTCTGAGCCTTTATAATGCTGTAATTGTGCTTAAATTACCATTTTTTGTGAATGCTCAGTGCAAGCCAGCCAGCAGTAACAACTGTGGCATTTTCAATCAGGATAGTTCTTTTTCATTACTTCTCTGTCCTCTGTTTAACACAGCAGTAAAGCAGGCTAAAGTGATATAAAGTGCTATGCTTGGCACAGTGGAGTGAATCTCAGGGAAAGACTTAGGTAGTGAAGAGGATGTACAGATATAGTGCACATACATAGGGTTGGTTGGAAGATGCGAGTGTGCATGGAGTGTCTCTCACTCTCTCTTTCCTCCTAATACATAGACATACACAGGCACACACACTCAGTATATGCATTTTACAGTGTACTGTACATCGTGATGCATTTTCCCCTTATAATAATAGACTCAAGCAATAACTGCAGGTGGTGTACATGGTTGTCACGGTGATGAATGGTCTCCAGGGCAACACAGGAAGTCCATCTTGGAGGAAATCTGAAAGAGGAAGTAGATAACAGAGATTGAGGAGACACAGCCGCTCCCTGATTTATTCATCCTCATCCATCATATAAATTTCACAACTATTGGTTTCTACAATGAGTAAATGGCCAATAAACTATTTTGGGGCTTTTATAGCCACAGAACAAGTAACGACAAAAGTATAAACTCATATAACGAGAGAATCAGCCAAAGAGTTTGGCTGTTGAAATGAGAAAAACAAAAATAGTAGTTTCAATTGGATCTGTGAAAAGCAGCAGTAAATAAAACTGGTTAAGCATAACTTTTTTGTCTTTCTTCCCTTCTCTGCTTTTGCTGTTGCTTCTTCTTCTTTCCCTCCTCCTGTTTTCTGCCTGCGTCTCCTTTCCCTTTAATCTCCACAACACCCTCAACACTCATTTCTCTCCTCCATTTTTACTCTCCTCTTTATCTGTCAGAAACTGGGATCCAGAAGTTAAGGATTTAAGTCCTGTTAATGACTGTAGTCATTTGACGTTGCATGGATTATCAGAGTAGATTCAGTATGACAGTGAATAGTGTCACAGTGATTTTCATGTAGCATACTAACATTTCTTTGTACCCACTCACTAATCTGTATGTGTATAACTGAGATACTGAGCATGCATATATATATTTTTTTCTATTCTCACTTGCTGATTAGTAAACAGCTCAGACTTCTGCTAACATAAAGATCAAAGGGAATTTTCAATGTCATGCTAAAAATCGCTCATCCTGCATGTGTGTGTGTATGGTTGTGGATGAGGGGTTTTGTGTGCTAGTCTGCGCATGTAAAATATATGACATATGAGTATAATCAAAGGAAGCAGGGATCGTGCAGTACAGAATGTGCAACTTAAGCATATCACAGATTGTTTACAATGCATAAAAGCACTGGTTAGAAAGATCATGTCTGTGTAAAATCTGTAAAAACAAATTAAAAGGCAGTAATGCCTGTAGAGTAACAGGGAGAGTGCTAATGGTTGTTTTTGATACACACATATGGCCCTGATTCATGAATTGTTTATATGCACAGATTTGTCATCACTTGTACATATGTACATTTTTTGTGTCTGGTTTTTGTTGGATGCGACTTAGACAACATGTAAAACCAATATGGATAGTGAGTTTCATGTCATGAAATAGTGAATAAAATACATAACACTTCACTTTTTAACAACTTTTTTTTCAGATGGATTTGGTCTAACATGAAGGCCAGGAATAGGGTAAAGATTGGCTCAGTATTACGTGGGGCATGTCATAAAATGGACCACCATGAATGACACCGAACACAGGAGAGCGATCAAAGGAAAAACCGGAATGAGTGAGTGGAGAAAAGTAACAAATGCAAATATTTCCGTTCAGGGCATGAGGGCTCACTGAACTTTTCTGATGAATCGTGTTTGCCCAACATCTTAATTTATGTCTGGTTTTCTTTTCATTTATCATCCATCTGTACATATAAATGACACTGTCAACATATGTAGCAAATAGAATCCAAAATAAGAGAGAAACGATTGTAGGTTTCTGTCTGCCTTCATGTCTGCTTTGCTTTCCTGTTTTTAGGAGATCGTCTTTTTGTCTTGATGTCTATTCAGTTGCACCTGCAGAACAGCATGTTTTGGCATTTTCATGTTATTATTTCAAGTAATTTCCAAATGCATTATACTGACAAAGCTTGCTGTTGAGCATTTATTACACAAGAAATCAGATGTCAGTACATCCCTGAGCTGCAACAAGACAACATCTTCATGAAGCTGCAGTGTTGGGAGGTTGTGCTTTTCAAAACTACTGCTGTAATGCTTACATTACTTTGTGTGTGGGTTTTTATTACTTTATAGATTTGAAGGTCATCCAGGACCTGCCTGAAAAATCCCTCACAGGCACAATGTAACAGTTTTGCTAATTAGCTATAATATGAATCAACAGTGACAATGATGGCTATCGTCACAGTGTGTGTGTTATCACCCTTATCTCCCATAAATTACTCTGCTGTGCGTTTGCAATTACCTTTAGGCAGAAATATAATGCTGCCTGGTTTATTTTCCTGTAATATCCACTTATTTATACTTAAAATTTGGTTCAAATACAGTTACGGTTAGGCTACTGAGTTAAGGTCAAACATTTACCGTTGGCCATTTACCACCCTTATCTTCTTGTTTGGGCTGAACCCTGTATCTGGTGTTAGAATAATGTCAACAAGAAAAATGGATCACCAAATAGGTACGCTTGATACAGGTTAGTCTCGGTTTTACTGATGTGACCATTTAATAAAAGCTTTTATCTTTCTCTGCCACAACCAGATAGCCACCCGTGAACTTTTTGGAATTTCAGTCCCTTTTTTGTTCAGTTATTGTGTTATTCACCTGTGGTTTGGTCTTAACTCCTTTGAGATCCAAATAGCTTTTCCTTTAAAAATGTTTTTAGCAAAGCAAACAGTTGCATATGAATATAATTTGTAAGGGTGAGAGATGACAAGACTGCTGCTGCTAGTAAAAGCTGGCTGTCATAAATATGTCTCTGTATATATCATATGTCTAACCACCTTGCTGTCTGTCTCTCAAACTGTATATCAACCTGCCTGTCTCCATTTGTGACCATTCATCTATACAGCCATGCTGCTATTTAATCACTTCATCTGCTTGTCAAAGCATTTAATACTATCCATCACTCCCTGTAAAGCATATCAACGTACTTTCCTTCCTTCCTTTAAGTCAAACTTCCCTTCTTGACAATCCACTTCCAACACACATGATACTTCTGCTGCAGTTCTGTCTTCTGTTTTCCACAATTAATCCATCCCCTTATGTCAACACTGTCTTTTTCTGTTAACTTTTGATTTGATGGCCCTGAAATTTTGGTGGGAGAGGAGGACTGACAACTTAAAAATGCCTTTCCCTTGTGTGTGTATGTACGTATTGAACTTTTGTATATCCTTACAGAGAGTAAAAAGTGCGGAAATGGAAAAGAAAACAGCAAATTCTAAGAAAGAAAGCCTGCAGTGAAACTTACAGTAAAATGTGTTACTCAGCAGCTTTGCTTTATGATGAAAAGTGGCAGACAGTCATATTAAACTCCATAGACGTGTTTTTCTTCTGGAAGAAAGATGTAGCATAGCTAGACTCTGTAATTGTGAATTGTTATAACATGCCAATATAAATGTGTGCTCATTGCCCTTATTGCTGACATTGTATTCACTACATTCAGCATTTATGTTTGAGTATAAAGTTTCAGGGGCATCTCAGAATGAGTAGGAGAATGAGACCAAGACAAAAATGGAGGAAGGTAAAACCAAATATGCCAAGTTGGAAGAGAAAGCACTGGCAACAGCAAAGGGCTTGCTAGAAAGGAAAGTGGGTCGTTTATGTCACTTTGTGATGACAGGCTTGTGTGTAACCACGGGGCACTCTGTGTCACTCTGCCTCATTCCTCTGGAGAGACTGACACTGACACATGGACAGACACTGTCACCAGCCTCAGCCCTCTTTCTGGCCCCTATAGTGTGTCTGTGTGCATATGTACACCACTGAACTTGCCCTTGTTTCCATTCCTTCATTTGTGTGTCACGCTTGCTGATGCTCCTGTAAGTTTTATGCACGTTTGTGTGTGTGAGAGAGGTCGTGTGTGTGCTCGTGTCTTATAGCAGTGACAGTGTAGCAGTGCAGGGCTTTAGCTGGTCACACACTGACAGTTGTGAACTCCCCCTGAGGACATATTTGCAGAAACCAGTAGACTCTTACTCACAACCTACTCTCCTTCCTTGTAGCTGTGCATATAGTATGGATACACTTCCTCTGATGTGATCCTGTGTTTTAAGTACATTCTTTTATGTGCATCTTATGTGTTTTATACTTATATAGTTCTTATAAAAAGTTCAAAACAAAACATCTCTCCAAATATATGCATGTGTATTCACTCCCTGACTATGACACTCCTGAACCATCTCTGGCGCAGCCAATTGTTTGTAAAAGTTACATACAGTTATAGGTTGAATAGAGATCATGTGTGGCAAGAGACTTAAGGTTAAATATACCTGTATCTGGAAGGTCCAACAGTTTAGTTCCTGTCCAAAACAAATGAACTTCCCAAGTAAATTAATTTTACTACACAGTACCACTCAGGAGGGGAGGGCATGTGAGGGAGGCCACCAACTGGCCTGTTGACACATTTAGGCAGCCGCAGGGTTTTATGGCATAAATGGAGACAATACATCACCTTTTTGCCAGGCGCTTCACCATTCACAGCTTTGTGGCACAGATACATTCTGGTGTACCGGGGCTGGACTAACTCACTAGGGGCCCCTGGGGAAAAAAACGAGCTGCTGGCCCCTTTTGATCCCACCTTTATCCCACTCTTTCTGCATTGTGTATGTATCATGTTCCCTCCAAGTACCTATCAGGTACAGCACATGGCAGACTAGTGTACACAAGCCAGCTTCATTATAATTTTTCTTGAGCCCCAGAAACCTTGCACCAATGCTGGAATACCCACCTGCCCAAAGTTTGCTGTTAGTTTGTGGTAATTTAATTAAACATAAATATATTCAAATTTTGTGGTAATTTGATACATAGAAAAATATGTAAAAATGAAGGAGCCCCTTGTGGCCCATATCATTTCAGTTTATTGTGCTTTAGTGGTGCATGTTTCCAAACAAGTATGTATTTAATCAAATTACCACAAAGTAAATGTCACATTAAGTTCCTGTGGCTTCAGGGGCTTTTGGGGTCTTGGGGCCCATTTTGTCAGACTGGTAATGCAAGTTTTGTGCAGTGCAGTGCAATGTAATCCAATACAACTGCCTTTGTGAAATAACAACTTTGTGAAGTGTTGACTTATGTTTACATCAAATTAGTAATGATGTTGTTTTGGATTGCATTATATTTAATTGTTTACAGGTATGTTATCCATGTTCTCACCCCATGAAAAAGATTTGTCCTCTCCAGTCAGTGTACATGCAAAATTATCAGCCGTTACTGTTGTGCAGTAAAAACAATTTAAGCAGGTACAGTGTAGAAATGATGGATTAGTCATGATCTGCAGCCCTGCAATCCCATGAGGTGATAACAAAGAGGATGCACAGTAACAGGTATAGGCAACACATAAAAGTCTGGCATAAATTCTGAACAGTCTTTTCTCACTTAAATTGTAATTTCTTTGAGAGTGATTTACAAACATCCATTCTGCTTGCCTAATCCCCTTTTATTACTACTCCTTTAGCGCTGAATATTCTCTTTTTTTGGGATTACATTAGCCACACACACAAAAAAGAGTTTATGACTCCAGAATACTTCAGAAAAACAAAAAAATTATTGGCTTTAGTGAATACTTAACTGAACAGTTGGATTCTAAGAAGCTTATTTATAGTAGACAATACAGTTTAACTGTCGGAAAAAGAAAGGAGGGAAACATGGCTCTTTTTTTTTTTTTTACTGATGAAACATCATTTAAGGAAACAGGGTCTCTGTGGAAATGTGTGTGTGTGTGTGTGTGTGTGTGTGTACTACTCAGTGGTAGCTAATGGGCAGTGGAGACAGACCATTAGATTTCTGCCAAATTTGAAAATCTCCTGCAAAAGAAGATCAGAAATGTATTTATGTGCAGGAGATGAGCACCAGGAACACCAGGAACAGAAAATGCATTTGTTTAGAGAGGGTGGATGAGCAAAACTGTGGGTTATACACTTTGTATATTATGCACTTTTTTATTTAACATATTTTTACCTGAGTGGATGCCTGTCCATAGCATTAAATTACTTCAGAGTTGGTCGGTTGCATATTTGAAAGTACAGTACACAATGTCTGTTCACCTCCTGTCATGTGGTTCGTATGCAAAAATGTTTATTTAGGAATTAATGTTATTATGAAGAAGCAGATTCCCAGTCCCAAAATAATGATGCACAATGAGGTTTTAATGTCTTCCCTTACAGTATATTTAAGATTTTATCAGTGAGATTATGCCAAGGTCTGGATTTACTAAGGCACAAATAAATGATTTTTTTGCAGTTTATGGCAGTATGTGATCCCCCCGTGGTTCAAGATAGATATACCAATAGCTCAGATATATTCAAATTACTCTACTAAACCCCTTCTGTGCCACAAAGCATTACATTTCAGATTTTTTTCTTATATATACAGCTTATGAAGGTGTGCTGACTGCAAAAAAATAGAAAAACAATCAGACAGTCATGAACTAAAATGGTAATTTAATAAAATAAAGCTCTCCGTTTATCTCCCTGCCACCATCTCTTTCTCAGGAGTGCAGCTTTTGCAAAATAAGCCAACTATTGAGCTGTTGGTCCTCTGAAGTTAGTTTTAGGTGTCTGATGACTTATTGCACACTTGTTGCCCCTGTTTTTCCATAATGTCCTTGTTTTTGTATGAATGTGCGTGTTTGTGTGTGAATATACATGTGATTTCATTCATGTTATAATATATTTCGCGTTATTTGGGTGCACATTAGTGGCAGTACACACCATGTAACACCATATCCGTAAAGCTTTTATGGGTTTTTCTGGCAATACAGCTCTCCATCATTTAGGGGGACTTGCTATACAAAGGACAGGCTAATAATGGACGGTTTAACATTGATATAGCAAAGGCTGAGATATCTTGACTATTAATCTGGACCAAACGTCAAAAACACATCCTACACTTCCCATAATGTAACTTACTACCTCCTTTTTTAGACCTTGCTGACCTGGTAAGTGTCCATGTCATTCAAACTTCATACCACTGCTTTGATATGAATGCTTTTTATGAAAAATGTGTATCCTGCAAGCGTAAGCCAAGATAACCTTAATGGCATCAAAAGTGTTATTTTGTCAGACTTTAAAGAGCTCCCAGCAGAACCACTGAAAATTTTAAACAGCTGTTTTACAGGCTGAGTAGCACTCACCATGAGGAGTAAACTGATTTGATGGGTAAAATCAGAGGTCCACTTCAGGACTATTCACCATCTCTATAGATTTGATGTCTTTCATCAACACCATAATGATGAAATGTCATCAGTGTTGCACACAACTCAGCATGATGATGATTGGGTCAACTTACCATTTAAGATAGAACTTTGACACATAGTAGATAATGTACAACTCACAACATACATGGCTTTAGAAATGTGGTGTTTCAAAACGAATCACCAGCATGCATAGTATTTCATTTAGTCAACCATGTATAGTTAATGCATTTAAATAAAGGAAAAACAACTTTCCATTAACTACAATAAAAATAATGTACTTTTAATAATAATTTAAATTTTAATAATAATTTACTCTCTAAAGTTCAAAAAACAAATTACTTACAACTGGTAATGATAACAGTTTGTACTTTTGTGGAGTCTCCTTTTTAAGGAACGTGCACATTCACTTATATCTTGGACTGGCTGCTAGCAAAGTTAATCTACAATCTATAATCTATAATCTATTACAATATTATCACCCAAATTAATGCTGACACGTATGTTGGTGTAGCTTGCAACGTCAAATGAAGAGGAATATCCCTGTCTGTCTTTTTGTCCTATCACTCTATCAAACACTCAGTGTAAACACTTACTTTACTCACTTTCTCTCACTCATTCGCTCTTACACTTCATCTCAGCCCCTCACTCTCCTTTCTACCCCCTTGAGCCTTCACTTTCTGTCTGTCCACCACTTTCATAAGCCCCTCTCACCTTTCCCACCACCCTCCTCTCACTCTCCCTCTCCCCACATCGTTTATTGACCTGAGGTGCTGAAAGAGAAGAGAAATGTGTTCTTATTTCCAAGCTCTTTACTTTTCTGATGAAGTGGCAGCAACACCTGCCTGTGTGTGTCGGATTTGTGTGTTCGTGTTCATGTGTTTGCATTTGTGTGTGTGTGTGTGTGTGTGTGTTAGTGCGTGTGTTAGTGTGTGTGTGCTTCAGCTGAAGAGCAAGCTTGCTTACGCTGTATAAATTTTGTCAAGTGAACACTCTCGAGAATGAAACATAGAGTCCCGTTTTCTCTCCTGCACAAAAAAACGTCTTCAGGCAGGTTGCACGTAGACAAACACACTCACACACACAGTTGCCGCCCGCACGCATGCCACACACACACACACACACTCTTAACTGGTTGCTCTTTAAGAAGCGAGAAAAGAAACTTAAACCCCCTCTCTCCTGCCATCTGTTAGTGTGCAGCAAAACCCACGCTCCTCCACCCTCTGCAATCTGCTGCATCACACACACATTTACTGACACACAAACCCACAACTGAGACACAATACATACCCATGCACCCACTCTCTCTCTTAAACACATTCACATACGCAAAACCAATTATTTCACTTGACACTTGAGACACAGTACAACACATACACTCATTCCCCCGTGCCACACACGCAAACACACTCATGCACTCAGACCACCGTCCCACACCTACACAGGCCCACTTCATATACCTCTGTGTATTTTACTCTCTGCCTGTGTCTCACTTCTCCTTTCTGGAGCCTGCAGACAGAGGAGCATGACGGCGAAGCCTGTGATTGATCTCATTAATACTAAAGAGCAGACATGTCGGCGTATGGTGTTTATCAAATCATCCTGGCAAACACTACAAATCTGAGAATGGCTCCGCAGGGAAGAAGAGTGAGAGGACAGCATAATAATAAAGGGATGGAGAACAAGATGCTGGCAGGAGAAGGGGGTGAGAGAAATGGATAAGAAGGAGAGAGAAAATGAAAGGTTTTGTATTACCACAGACCAGCAGTCAGATCAATTAGAAATAATAAATGAAAATAAGAAGAGACAGAAACAAAGACTGCTGTTAATTTTTTTATCCAGTCTCCTAGACCCTAATGCATTATACAAATACTCATATTTGAACTCTCAGTCAAGTTTCACCAGAATTAATTTGCAAAAAGAGTCAGTTTACTTTTGCACTTGCATTTCCACCTGCTCAGACCACCTCTTATTGTAAGCTCAAAGGGTAGTTTTCATGCCTGTAATTAGGCACACAACTCTCTAAAGTCACATAAAAACCATTATGTTGAGTTTTGCCTTTAAAGTTACTACACTAACAATAATAATAATACATTTTACATGCATTTTTTTCTACTATACATTTAAGTTGTAATCCACAACTGCTTATAAGGTACATAAGGGTCAACTTAAACATATTACTATTATAAGATGTACTGTATTTACTCTAATATGCCGAAAGATGCACTACAGACAGCACATCAAGAATTCATGTGGGCCAAGCACTGAACCCTGAGGGACCACACAGAGAAACTCTGAAATGGAGTCACCAAAAGCCAGGGACATACAGAGAAGACTGGGACTTCATCCAGTAGAAATCTATCCCAGTACCCAACCAGTGCTCATGTTGATTTAGAAGGACTGCACAATCAGCAGTGCCCAGTGAAAAATATCTGGGAGAACAAGAATATAACCTGACATGCTCCACAATAATAAAAAAAGGAAACAGAAAACAAAAGTTTTAGATAAGTTGTTTCAGAATTGAGGGTTTTTTGTTTTTTTATGTGTTTTGTTTTTCGGTGAGTGGCAAGCCCTTTCTTCATGTTTTATTTTTTTCAATACCTATGCTTGACCTATTCTAGACTTATTTTTATTGCTGTGCAGAGGACTTCCCATCTCTCTCATTACAAAGGTCCAATTTAAAATAGGGAAGCAAAACAGTCCACAAAACAGAAAAAAGATACTGGAAAGACACAATAAGCTAACCTAATAATATCCCACCATATACTGTATGCAGCACACATTTGAGAGTGTGTAGGGGGTTGTGGGAGGAGGTTTGTGTGACAATGAGTGTGTTTGTACCTATATGTGCTGTTACTGTTTCTTATCTCATCTTCATCTAATCAAAGAAGAGGCAGGGGGAAACAGTCATTAACTTTACACATAACACAGTGAATATGCCTTAGTCCGTTGGGCTGCACAGGTTCTGTCTAAGCCCACCATATGATTAAAAACAAAAATATTCTTTCTATGTGGATTCTAGCAGAGACATTGACAGTGAATGGAGGAGGCTTGAAGGTGTTCCTTGGAGTCCATTTGACAGCTATATCTATTCTTGGTTATTCTCCGCAGACCTTTCTATCTAGAGCTTTCTAGGGAAATGCACACATGACAGATATGCATCAGTGGTTTCAGTCATATGCAGATGACACAAGCAAAGGGAGAATGGCTGCCAAAATCAATGTCAGTGAGCATCACATTGAAAAACTAAAGTCAGTAGCCATGTATGCATTAAAATATAGGTTGTGCAGTGCAAATACTGTACATGTACAAATTATTAATACCCTGCATGTAAGCAACATAGTGATAAGCAGAATAAAGCTGTGGCACTGCCCTTGTTGAACCTCAGTTACATGGTAAATTTGGATTTGTAATCAGTAATTCTTCACTCACATTCTATTTGGGATATTCTTACTATGAACCAAAGATTGTTGAAAAATGTGAATAAAGATTTGGGGACGTCCCCCAAAGCGGTAGAAAATATACTTTCTATTTCAAGAGAGAAGTTGGCCATTGTCTTTCTTTCACTGTTGTATTTGGTCACACATATGTACTCACATATCTTTAGAGCCTGCATCACACATTTGGATAGACATGTTGTCTATACCAATATGACATTTTCAGTATCAACTTGCCATTTTTAGTAATTTTCAGTTGGCCATTTACTTCACTTATCACACTAAAGGTGCCAATGGGATTAGGCTGTAATTTGAATATGTAGGTGGTGAGGGCATCTGTTTTGCATGCAGTGTGCAACAAATTATTTCCAATAATTCAGTGTCTGACAACTGCAATGTCAATTTCTACAAAACCAGAAAGAAAAAAAAAAATCTGCAAATGACATATCCCTGATCTGTGGTGGCAAGGTCCAGTCAAGGATTTCTCTCTCACTACTTAAAATGGCTTTGGTTGCACAATTGGGAGGATTACATCTTTATTGAGTGGTCGACAGCCTACAGAGGTCAGCATTTTATAAAAAAATTGTTTGAGACCCAGAAGTGGTCCATGGGAAGAAGAAACTGAAATCCTGAAGTGTTGCCCCTCGGTGGACTGCGTTAGGGCAGGAGGGGGGGACTCAGCAGCCAGACATTTCTCTGCTTAAGAGCGGCTGAGAATGATTTTTCTTGGTCTTGAGAAGCTGCAGTATTTATTAACTGACATACTGTAACAACTTACTGCTAACCTTTTCCTCTGCTCCGCTTGCATTCACTGTCACTTTTCTGCCACTCGCTACATACACACATTACGCACTGCCCTATTCCTTAAAGCAGCTACACTGCTCTTATAACAGTACCTTTCTCATGGATGTCCTTTGAAGAATGAGGAGAGGGAGGATGACTTAAAACAACACGGTAGCATAGGGTGTTACTGTGCTCGCATGTGCTTTGTTCCTGTGAATATGTGGTGAAAGTTGAAAGTGATTCAACAAACTAGAGCTGGTGCTCCAATAATTAAATTGCCCATCAGTAATCATATAATATCCTCTGCCTAAGACAGATCGATTCCATACTTATACACAACTCATAATCATATCAAAGACATCGCTCTAAAAATCAAATTACACAATCAAGGTTGTAATCTATGACACTAAGTAGTATGCTGCAAAGCTGTTGCAATACATCTGTATGCTGCTAGCCGTGTGCTGCTAGCTGCTTTTAGATACTATTCTTTCCTGTGTTTTTTTGTATATCCACTAACATATTTGACCTGGCCATAAACACATCCAACCCTGGAACTACAGGTATATAGCAAAGGAAAAAAAAAAAAAAAATTCTAATGTTAAACACATCACTGTAATCTCATGTCTTTATTATTATGTAATGTTTACTACATATTCTGCCACCAACAGTTGGTTTCAGTCGAACATACTGTTGCTAATAGCAACCCCTGGCAAAGTTCAACAATATTGACAGGTGTTTTATATTTAACGTTATGTCCCAAATGCCCTTGTTGGAACATTATGTGATTATCTGTATTAGCTGTTCTGTGATTGTTGATTTGTGATCTGTTAATTTAGCTTTTTCTGCGATCGGTTTACTTTGAACCCAGTTAACCTTTAATGCTAGCTGTCTGTGGCTAGCTAATGTGTTGCTAATCCACATTTACTACAATGCTGTACTTTGTATTGGGACTTCAGGGGCATTCAGACCTACATTAGCTCTGTAAAAAAGGTAGCCCTGGTGGATTACTTTGTAATGTGAACATCATATTTGACTATTTACCTCACGATCGTCACAACAAAAGATTAAATGGTCGCCGCTGTGATAATCCAGAGCTGTGAAATCACGTCTGTGAGTATTACAAACCACTGTGTGTTGTTCTGGCATCTGATAAGTCTTTAAATGCATTAATATGTAGCTCCAACTCAACTTCCTGGTTTGTATTTCATTTTCTCACTGATATCTCGAACAACACGCCCCCACCAACACAGCCCCTTGCACTGTTTGACACAGGGCTGATTTCAGTTTGAATGCTGCATTAATGTTGATGTTTCACTGATAATTCTCTTTTTTCTTCCTGGCAGGAGGGACAATTTCACACATGAAAAGAGAGGGCAGAATGATGATGATGATTATTCTTACTAAAAAACTTACTTATGTGGAGACTGTGGACACCTTGTGTTGACTCAGCTTTTATTTGAGGACAAATAATTACTGTAGATTTGGGTTAGAAATGTAGGAAGTTACATGATCCCATACACTGGTCTCACAAGTAACACAATCTGTGTATGTGTGTTTTACTCAAGCTAGTTTCTTGCCCCCGATAATGTGCAGACAAGCTCATAATTATTTACTGAAAAAGCTATTGAATGAACCTTATAAGGAGACATAATAATAGATAAGTTCCTTATCTATAACTCAAAAGAAAATATTAAAATCTTGTGAAATGTAGACAGATTGCTAAAAAAAGAGATGCCAGTATAACAGATATGAACAGACATGAAAAAGAATAGATAGATGTAGGAGAAACATGGAAAGACATTGATGGACAGACAAAGACAGCATACAGATATACAAGCAGACAGGCACGGAGACTGGCAGACAAATAAGGACAAGTAGTGCTGCAGCATAATAACCAAACATAAATATTGTAGAATAGACAGAGCATCCACCGAGTGCAAACAAGAACATCAAGTTCTTCACAGTCAAAATCCAGTACAGTTAATGTCTAAGTCAATGTCTTTGTCTAAGTCAATGTCAATTGTAAATCATGTAAATTGTCTAAGTGCTATCTCTCAGAACCATGGGGTCTCATCAAATAAGCAACACACACACACACACACACACACACACACATGCACACACACAAACTCTAAAATGTAGTTTGGATTTTGTCTAAGGACAATTAATATAGGGTACTACTAAATACACTGATATACAGGCCAGGAGATCCCATCAGGAATAAAAATATCACACTCCAAGTTTATTTAGCAACTTTCTCCTGATTTACCAAACTGATGGGCGTTCAATTTCAGACCATAAAGAGATTTGTTTAGCTTTTAATAAACATTTTGCATCTGCTGGTAACCTATTTGATGAAACTTATACAGGACCCCCTCTGTCTGCTATTGATCCTGACATCCGGGTATTGCCAAGGCCTAGTTTTACTTTACAGTTGTTCTCACCATGTGATGTAGTCAATGCATTACTAGCTGTAGACATTAAAAAATTGATTGGTGAGGATAAACTTCACCAATACTTTTTAAAGCTTGCCGCTCCAATTATAGTCAACTACATAACATATATCTTTAACCTTTCAGTTTTAACTGGTACAGTTCCTAAGGTCTGGAGCGCTGCTTATGTAACTCCATTACACAAAGGTGGTGGAACAGCCGACATTAACGATTATAGGCCTATCCCTAAATTATCTTGCCTCGCAAAAATACTAGAATCCCTAATAAATAATCATCTTCAATCGTTTCTCTAAGCACATTCTATTTGAAGCATACACCAATCTGGTTTTAGAGAAAAGCACAGCACTGTTACTGCCACCAGACTTGTTTTAAATGATATTATCTTGGCTTTGGATAGAAAGACACACTGTGCAGCTCTTTTTATTGATCTTCCAAAGGCATTCGATGCAGTTGATCATGCACTGTTTTTAAAAAGTCTTCATAATATTTGATTTGATGAAATTGCTTTTAAATGGTTTCAGAGTTACAACCCCCAGTTCTTTTAAATCACTGCTGAAGACTTTTCTGTTTGCCACTGTCTTTTATTAAACCAAATTTGAGGGTTATTATCTTACACTGCACTGCAACTTTTATTCTCCTGTCTTATTCTATTTTTGCTTCTTTATGTTTCTAAATTCTTAATCATATTTATCTGTCTTTTTACATTTCCTTGTGTGCTTTATATTCTGTCTTGATACCTTTTATGCTCTATGTAAAGCACTTTGAATTGCCTTGTTGTTGAAATGTACTATACAAATAAACTTGCCTTGCCTTGCCTTATGGACAGACAGCAGTTTGTGACTATTGGAACTGTTAAATCTGAATTTGTGCATATTGGAAAAGGTGTACCCCAAGGCTCAATCCTGCAACCGCTTCTGGGTGTAACATTCATCTTTATGCTGATGATACTATTTTGTACTGTAATGCCGATACTGTACATTCTGCTGTTTAATACCTTCAGCACTGCTTTACTGATTTACAAGTTGCACACAATAACCATAAATCTGTTCTTAATGCAGATTAAACTAAATTCATGCTTTTCACCAGAGCCAAAAATATTGATTAGGATAATCTCATCATCTCTATGAATAATTGTACAAACATTGAAATAGTCACAGAATACAAGTGTTTTGGAATTTGGATTGATAAGAAAATAACTTTTAAACATCATGTGACTAATCTGGTGAGCAAATTTTTTTAAAAAAAAGGTTTATTTTATAGGAATAAAACTTGTTTTCCTCTGCACTGTAGAAGGGCACTTATTGAGGCTTATTTATTAGTATTGGATTATGGTGACATTTTACACATGCATGCTTCAGCTGCGACTCTGAAGCCCTTGGACACTGTTTCACTCTGCACTACGATTTATTACCAGTGATAATTATAATACTCATCATTGTGAGCTGTATGCTAAGGTTTCGTGGCCCCCTCTCTCTGTAAGGCATGATAGACACTGGGTCTATTATCTATAAGGTCCTTACTGTTTTTTTATGTTATTTCTTTGTTGTCTTTGAATGCAGGCCCTTATTGAACATGCTCAAATGAATAGTAGGTAGTAGTAGTATGAATTGTAGGTGCTGGCTGTTTTTACTAAGCTTGGAAAATCCAGTTTTTCATACTGTGCACCTGCAATCTGCAATAACAGAACATTATAAAACTTACCTCATTTTTATCCTTAGGGCAATTTAAATTTTTAATGTCATCTTATTTCACTTCCAACTGCTCTTGTTTTTAACTGACTCATTTGCTGTATATTTTAATTGCTTTGTTTATCCTAAAGTTTTGAATATGTTAGTATTTTTGCTATTTTGTTTTATTACTTTTTGTAATTTTGTTTATTGACTTTTTGATCTAAGCATCTTATCTGTGTTTCTTGGTGCCTAGGATGTGTTTTTTGTGCTTTGCTTGGCTATATTGTAAATTAGGTCTCTAGCGCAATATATTTCTGAGTCTAAATGAAGGTTGAATTAATTATTTTTTTGGGTGTGGGATACAATATCTCTTCTCTCTCCCTTTTTTTGCTACCTTCACTCTCTGGGTCAGATGGGCGGAGCAGCTCTGGAGGTCTATGACATAGGTGGGACCTCTCTGGAGGTTGAGGATTGGGGCAGAGTGCAGGACAGACAGACCATTGGAGTGCAAAGCAGGAGGTGGGCAGCTGAAGGTCTGGATGGGTGTTGGTGAAGACAGCCAACTGGAGGTCTGGCTGTGGGATGGCAGGGGCTGCCGACTGGAGGTCTGGCCGGGCATCGGCAATGGCGTACAGGAGGTCTGGCTGGGTGATGACTGGGGCGGCCAACTGTGGTTCAGGCAGGGTGTCAGTAAGGATGGCCAACTGCTGGACGTCTGGCTGGGCATCAGCAGGGGCAGCTGATGGCTTGGGAACAGGCTTGGCATTGGCAGGGGCAGCCAACGGCTCAAGAACAGACTGGGTCTCAGTAGTGGTGCTTGGGCAGCAGAGACTCTATGGCGCTGGGCAGCAGAGGCTCTGTGGCACTGGGCTGCTGGGAGAGCCAGTGGTGTTGGGAGCCATGGGGACCACATCTTCTTTTGGAGATTCCACGGTACCCGCTGAAAATGGCAAGGCGGGTCCCTTTAAAGGGTGACCACTGGACATCAGGGTGGCTCCTCAGTTGTTCCAAAAAAGGCTCCTGGAGTTCAGGGAATGCAGGATCAGGACAGGGGGGTGGCAGGCAAGCCGGCTCAGGACAGACAGGCTGCAGGCTCACAAACCTAAGCCTAATTGACTGGAGTGGAGGCTGGTTGCGAGTAGTCCTGGGTGCAGGCCATAGGCTAGCAGACTGGAGTGCAGGCCATGATGCAGGCTGAAGGCTATCATGCTGGTGGCTAGCGTGCTTGGGGTTAGCAGGCTGCAGGTTAGCTGGCTGGGATGCAGGCCGAAGGCTAGGGGGCCGGACGCTAGCAGACAAGGAGGCTAGAGCAGCCGTCAAGCTCTCTGAAGTCCCAGCCAGTATTTCTGCTAGGCAAGGCCTGGAAGAAATCTGGAATAAATGTTTGGCCAGATTGTTCAGAAGGGCAGCAGGGATACAGGGGGACAGACCCAAATGCCGACGTCTGAGGCAGAGCTTGATGCAGTTCAGTGATTTAATACACAAAATGGAGGCATAAAGGTGAGCCTGGTGAGGCAGGCAAGGCTCAAAACCAGAGAAGGCAAAATAGGCAAATAAATCTGACAAGGAGCAGGCAAGAATCAAAAGTCAAATAAACAGGCAAGGTCCAAAAGGGCATTTAACAGGTCTCAGGTACAACAGATGAACAGAACACAGATAGAGGCTAGAGAGTAAGACATGACACACATGGCAATTTAACAATCTGGCAGAGAACAACTGAAGTGGGCCGGTATAAGTAGTGAGTGGCTGATGAGGGAATGAGTTGCAGGTGAGGAGTGGGCGGAGTAGGCCGGATAGCTGCAGAACTGATGAGAAGTGGGAACAAGTGTGTAGATTGGGAAAAGAAGGAAAATCCGAGGGCATCTGGTGGACAGCTTGAGGATGGCAGGTATGGGGAGTTGGAGGAAAGTACATGGCCTGGGAGAAGTGAGCAGGCACTGGAGACAGAGACAGAGGGCAATGCAGAGGGCTGGGGATGAGGGAATGTGGCTGCAGAAAAGGACTGAGAGGCAGATTGTGACATTACATTTCTTTAGTTTGATACTGACCATGAGTAATAGACAAAAACTCAACACAAAGTCAATTAAAAGTTAAGGCAGAGTATACAATTATAAACACTGAGGTTGAGTGGACTGATCAGTGTGAAGGTAGCAGCGTGACCAGTGGATGTGACAGAAGGCAATCAGCAATCAGCATGGTGTGGCGGAGTCAGCTGAGAGATTCTGAGGTCTGATCAGCTGGACATCAGTTGATTAGTGCGCTGTCAGTGACATTGTGGCCTGTCAAAACAAACGCTATGTGTCCATTTTGTTGTTCATCCCCTAGTCTTTCATCTTATTATTTTCGGAATACTGATTTAATGTAAAAAGAAAACTTTAGAATTGCAAAGTAAATATTCTTTATATGAGCACCTCTATTGATTTATGTGTCTTGTAGCCCTGGGGTGGCATGCATCCTTGTAGAGTCAATGATTAACACTTCAAGTGAGTCAGGGCTGTCAATATCTGGTTGTGACTCAGTGTCAGGACTTTTGACATTTGGTCACCATGTCAATAATTTTATTTCTTTCTCCACCACTCCCTTACTTCAAAAAATATTTTTCTCTTCTTCATTCTCTTTTCACCCTTGTTTTTCTTTTCAAAATATTTTGTCAATATTAGGCAACCAATACAACATGGTTGAAGTTATTACAAGGTTGTTGAATATAAACTGTCAATGCATAGGATATCTACTACCTGGCTGTATTCTCTATTGGTGATGAAATCAAGAGACCAATGAGAGACCAGGCTGCCTTCACTGCCTCTTTCTCCCCAGTTTCATTATTTTCACTCTTCTTACCTCTGCTTCTTCTCTATCCACACTCTCCTTAGCTTCTTCTTGCCTCTTCTTTCTCATTTTAGTACTTTTTTACTTACTTTTCATCTTTATTTGTCTCCACCCCCGCTTGCTGAACTACAAAAAGCAGATGGTTAGGAAGAGAGTAAGGCCATCTCCTGCTTTAGCCTCCACTGTATCTGTGTCATGTCTCTTAGGCCTGGCTGACCTTCACACAGTTCAGAAGATGCCAGAAGGAGGAAGTCCTGACACTCCCACATGTACATACAAACACACACACACACACACACACACACACACACACACGTAATACACTAAAATATAGTATGCGTTCACAAATAACTCAAAGATGAAGAGGCACATACCCGCTCTCAAAGACACACACACACACACGTACATCGCCTGGAAATTATGAGAAATGATTTGCTGACAGATTGAGTGGAAAGCTTAGTATGTGTCCCTCTTTCTTGCATTTGTGTGTGATTATGTGTGCGTTTGATTACACAGGCATGTACAGCATACTGTATTGCCTGTCTAACTCACCAATCCATTCCCAATACCAAAGCCTGTGACAGATTTATAATTCTTTGCCAGTGGTAAACAGTGTTGGCAATTAATCACAGTATTTACAAAAACAAAGTAAAGATATTTCTCTACTTTTATCGTTCTGTTTCACAGTTCAAATTAAAGTCATACTTTTATGCTGTATTTTTCATTGGTGTTTTGTTATTGTCTATTGTTTATCAGTTTTATTCCTTTCTCCATTGTTTTTCTTGCTTTGATTTATTATTGTCTTGCACTCAGTGGTGTATTGTTTTGAAAGGAACTGCTAACTTGCAGTTGGCTTTGTATCCTCAAGTGAAAAAGTTGATAAAGACCAGCCTTCACTTCCTCAATGAGAATGTTTCCGATTAAAATGAGGGTTTCTTGCTTCTTAAGGGTTTTATCAACATCTGATTGCCTCTTTAACAGCCTAGCTCACACTGATTTTGTTGCAGCTTCATCTACAGGGTTATACAAGTTTCATGAATGATTAATGAGTTAACGAGAACAGGCCGCTTCAGATTTTTTGGCTTCTAATTAAGGGTATTTATTGGCCTCAATGTGAGACTATGTTAAAATATTGACAACAGTAACAAAAGACCTAGTTTTGCATGTACAGTATATGTCCATGATGAAGCAGCTCAGTTGCATGGAAATTACATTGTCACTGTTGCCTGGATACAGAGACTGTTGGATTCTGTTAAGATAGAGATTCAAGGTCCTTTTAAGTCCTTCCTGTAAATTCAGCTTGGGAAAACTTGCCATGTGACTGCAGATAAAACAGTGCACTGTATATTTTGTATAGTATGAGGAAATAGATTAACATACTGACAAGTGCCCTGCAGCAATTCAAATGGCAAAGGCAGAGCCTTTTTAGATTTATATCGAGCAGTACAGCAAAATGTAAAAAACAAGAAAGAAAACAGTGAAAGTGAAACATTAAATAAAGATGTTGCCATCAAATCTGCAGTACTGAACATACGTTATGGAATCAGAGCCTGTGTTTTCATTTTGAAAGAATTTTCAGTCCGATAGTTCTCATTTCTGAGGAGCTGAAATCTGAATAACCCAGAGGCCTCATTTGGCAAAACACCAGCATCCAAATGTGTCTTAGTGTGCGATTGAGAAGCACATGCCGAGGCAATGGGTTTGTATGTATGTGAGTGACTGTTTGTGTATGAAAACCATGTGATCTTTTCTGTCTTGCAGGACAAGAGTTAAAAACACACTTCTGTTGTTCTTGCAGGAATCAGGTGACAGTTCTTGGAGGTTTGGGAATGATCAGAATAGTTGTTACCTTTGAAAAAACAGCTTCAGTGCTCACAGAAGATAGAAAAGCACAGCTGAGAAAGAATAACAAACAGCAGAAAGGAAGAAAGTTCAAATCATATAAAGCAACATGGCCTTGGTGGTGTACTTTATGTAAATGTGTTGTGTGATTTGAGTGTGTATATGTCTGGGTCTGGTGTTGGGTCTAAGCAATGTGTACATGTATGGGTAGAGCACTGTTTTACTTTTATACTTTTAAAAGGGACATATCATGCACATTTCCAGGTCTTTATTTTGATTCTGGGGCTCTACTGGAATTTATGCAGCCCCTCAGTTCAGCCTCTGACTGACACAGGCTGTTTTAGCTCCTGTCTCTGTAAAGCCCTTCTCCTTATGAGTCCACTCTGCTCTGATTGGTTCTTTACTCAAAATGTCAACTTCTCAAATTCAACCGTACGTGTTTGAGCTGAAATCCAATCTGAAATGCAAGTGGACAATGCAAACAACCTGAGCAAGAAAGACTACAGAACGGGACGGCCGTTTGTGGGCAGGCGTGAACAATCTGGTGTCAGTTAGATAGGGAAGTAGAGGTAACTTTGAGTTGAATTAAGTATTCAAAGCAGGCTGAGGCCCTGGCTTTTCACTTTCAGGGAGCATTTTTACATATGTTCACCTCATGTTTTGAAACTTTGTTTATGTTTGACACAGACATCTGACATCATAGCAGTATATAAATGAAATGATGAAAAAATTTTAAAAAAATGATGAGGAATGATGAAAAGCATGTTATGTCCCCAAAAATTAAATAATTTTTAGTCTTTCTTTCAGTTGCGAACCAGGATTAGTTGAATCAACCTTGACTTTAATTGAAAATAGTTGACATGCACTTTCACACATGTGAAGACTAATGGATTGAGGGTGGTTTGGCTCAGCAGGTGCAGTGTTGTTTGTTCTATTATTTGGTTTTAAATTCTGGTGTTTACCTCTTTGGAAAAAGCAGGTAAAAGTGCGGATAATTGCTGTCAGGCTGTGGGATATTAAAGGAAACTAGAGAAAAGAAGTAGGCTGTTAATTTTTCATCTGTACTGTGAAAAACAAGAACAGACTAGCTAATTAAATTTTGCATTCATGTCAAAGCACGCCAAAGACAGACAGACATATATTGTATACATGTCACTTCATTAACATTTCTTTTAATTTTGTTTCTCTATGAATACAGTTGGAATTCGTCGTACCATTTTAGAACACACCTACTTTTGAATACCAAACCTTGTAGCTCAACTCTGCCCTGTACTGTATGAAGGAGGCCAAGAGCATACATCTCACTCACTCTTTATTTTCTCTCACACTCCCTTAGAGGTGTAAGTAATGAGAATGTGTAGGAGGAAAGTTGGGGAACCATTATGTAGGATATACCTTATGTTCTGATAGTTTAGCTGCATTGACCTGTGTAAGCCAGAAGTACATTAAAATTGTCAAATGTCAAATGTCAGTGCTTTGGTCTGTATTTCCTTGTGGTTACTTCATTTAAAAAATACAGACAGACTCTCAGCAACACTCAGATAATGGCCTCACGCAGATTTAATTTATTACTGATGACATTCCTTAATGAGAAATGAATATATTGTTGTTAGAGGCATGATGATGAGGAAAAATGAAGCATGGACTGCACCAAGGTCAAGGTAATTACCACAAAAATATCCTAAAATAGCCTGTGATTATTAGGGATGCACGATATTGGATTTTTTGCCAACATCCGATATGCCATATATTTCCAACTCATTGTGGCCGATTGCCGATGCCGATACCAATATGTGCACATATTTTTTTCCAGCTGGCTGAAGAGACTATTATGCATGCAGGCATAGATAAGTATGATCAAGAAAGACAATATATGAAGGAAGAACTTAGGAAGACTAGAGTTCAGGAGCTCAGTGTTAAAACTTTAATGAACCTGCCAAGTTGGTGGAGCAGTAGAGTTTTCTTTGAGTTCATTAGACAGACAGGATTAATGTGTAGGATTTCATCTCTGGTCCACACTCCGGAGCAGAAGGTGGCGGTAATGCACCTAATACGCTGGTTGCCATCTGCTGTTATAAACCAAAGAAGATGCTCGATGCTCCGGTTGGATCCACATGGAGAGCCAGACTAACGTTACCTGAGAGACTAGCGGAGTGTTAGCTGCAGCATGGCCGGAGGGAAGCACAGCCAGCTAGTCTCCCAACTAATGTTAGCCCCGGCTCTCCATGTGGATCCACCCGGAGCACCGAGCCCCGGTTTGTTATTCAGGTTAAAGTGGGAAGAAGCAGCTGGTCTGACAGGCAGCTGAGTGAGGTGGAGGCTGTGGAGGAAGCACCGGGACCGTCAGGGTGAAACAGTCCGTGGAGGGAAACACAGTCAGGCGGCGGAGGAGAAGGCAACGAATCGGCCTCTCATAATCGGCAGAAATGGCCAATGCCGATATTTCATTTTAGAGCTTTTATCAGCCGTTACCAATGACGTGCCAATGATATTGTGTATCCCTAGTGATTATTGATATTCAACTTTTTTGCAGCATCATATTGTTTCCTCATGACCTGGTAGCAAATGTTACGAGTCCCTGTATGAGTCCACTGTCCGGGAGATGGGAACCAGGGGCGATGTTTCAGCAAAAGCCAAGGTATGGCAATGTGATATGACATCATAGAAATACTAATAGAATACCTTTTACTGGCCAGGTATATCTGCACGTTTTGATAAAGAAAGGCCAGTCTCAGTTAGATACCGGGTGTAAATTAATCTTTATTGCAGTTACCACGGATGCAGTTTTGTTTTTCATTTGCAATCATAAGTAAGTAATGAGCAAAACTCGGAAACACAGCAGCAAGACATATCTCCATTATCACTCTCTCTAAATCCAATTCAAATCAAAGGGCTTTACTGGCATGAAAGCTTCAAGAACAATGTTGCCAAATCATCAAAATACAATTTGTCTAAATATTTGGACAGTACACAATAACAGTAATATGAACATTCTCTCTGTCTCTCTTCAGCTAATTTAGCTTGATGTGCAACTTAGTGGCTCCACTTATGTAGCTCTCTCTCTCCCCACGCTTCTCTCTCTCTCAATACAAATCCATCTACCAGACACCTGCACAACATAGGCTACACACAGCAATCATTCATGATTTAACACTGCTCCTCATCATCACATTAATGCTTGCTAGTACATAATGTTAGCCAACTACAAAGCAGCTACAACTACAGCGCACCTGCATGACAACTGTAGGATTTACTCACCATTAGTAGCAACACTTGTGAGTGAAACTTTTAATCATAGCGCCATTTCTCCCAACTGCTCTCTCTCTCTCTCTCTCTCTCTCTCTCTCTCTCTCTCTCTCAGCGTGTGAGGTTGGCAAGTCTGTTTGAAGCCTTGATATGTCCCCGACCCCCACTGCTGTAGCTGTTGTTCAGTTAGCAGTAGCTGCGACTGTAGGCTTGGTTGTAGTGTTAGCTGCCTGGCTAGGCAGCTGCTCAGGAGCAACAGCTTGCAACATTGCCCCACTTGAATGTATTTCTGATGTTGTGGATACATCTTTACATTTTGTGAAAAATCCATCCATCTATCTTCATTTACCAAGGCAAGATTTGTTGAGCACAAATGATCAATTTTAAGGCAATACAAGTGAAATGAATTTCTTATTTATATTTTATTTTTAAACTGATTCCAAGGTATGGTAGCTGCCATACCTGCCATACCCCGATTGACGCCTATGTTGGGAACCTCTGCCCTACTGGACGTGTTTACCTGCTCTGGTTGCTTTCATGTTGCCAAACATAAGTCTATTCATCTGCCATTTATTTCAAGTAAAGTCCCTTTAACTTTACTTGTTCTACCTGTGTGTCTATGTCTGGGTCTTCTTCCCTGTCGTCAAGTTCATAAACTGTTACAATTAAAATTTAAACGTGGGACATGGCAGTTCAAGGCTATTACTATCGAATTTACAATAAAAAAGAATATAATTGTATCATGCTTCCTACTACAATAAAAACACTACCAAGCAGGGCTTTGTTAGCTGTCTATTTGAGACCAAATACTAACCACTAGACTGCCACAGTCACCAAGTTTACATTTCTACTAGTGCTAGCTTTGATATAGTCAATATTCACTAATCATTGCACAGATTTGTGGGCAATATAAATAGAAATCATGCCCAGAAACAGACAAGTTAAAAAATACACAAATTCAAAAAATTTCCTGATGGCAAGATGATTCCCTGTGATCAAAGTAACAAGGCTGATATATTTTGCTATGCTCTGCTGTCCATCAGAGTGCTGACCTCAACACCCCTGTTTTCATTTTAGTCTCAGCTAGGAGAGAGTTGAGGCTGCAAATGTAAAGACTATTTCACTGAAAGTGGAGATTCACTCTAAAGCTGCGGTAACAACCAGCTGTAGACACCTTTGATTCACACACATTTAGATGCTCGCAAACATGCACACATTCTTTAACTTGCAGTTTCAAATGACAATAAAATACAACTCCAAAAGTCTGTCTTGCTTTTCTGGGTTCAAGTTTTAATTGTTTCCAATCTCAGCTGTATGACATGCTGGGGTGATGCTTCACTACATGTAACTTGCCACACTGACTCTGTTGCTATCATCATGGGTCACTACCTTCAGGCTGATGCCAGGATGGCTGCTGTTACAGTTTGCAGTTTTGTTTTACTATACTGCAACGCAATCCATCCTTTGTTATGTTATGTAATTGTAGAAATCATTGTTTTTCTAATGCCCTATGATACCCAGTGTCCGTACGTGTCAAATGTAAAAGAAACATCAAAGTCAAAGAGCCATGATGACTCAAATTAGAAAAAATAAAAATAAAAACAGGGTAAAATTAATATTTGGTCAACATCAGAAAATTCCAAAGAGCCTGGGGTTCTTTGGAATTTTCTAATATTTTCTGACATTTAACAGACGAAATTGTTAATCAATTAATCAAAAAAGAAAAAAAAGGTTGATTAATTAATAAAAATAATTGTAAGTCCGCTAGCACTGCTCAACTAATTTGCATAGTGCCTTACAATGGAGGCACAACTGAGATAATACATTTTAATACCAGGTGCAAACGCAAAGATCCATGGATCGGATGTCATTATCCAGATAATGTATCCAGATACACATCACATGTTAATACCAGGTGTAAATGGGCCAAAGTGAAAAGGTTAGAATCCTTTGTTCAATGAGCTGCATTCGCAGTGTTGTAACAGCTATGGTTTGACAAATTCTCTCCAATTTTCTGGGTGTTTTTATTGCTGGTGAGGGACAGCACAGAAAAAATGGGTATTTGCAGCCTAAATCAGGCCTATTTTGCATTTTTTTCTTAGAGGCACAATCCCAGGCTGGCCAATTCCAACAATTGTGCTGACTAGCAAGAAGGTGGAGGCTTACCAATCATACGGGAAACGTCAAGTGTCTCTTGTGACATGGTGGAACCCACTCTTTGACACTCACAACACACAAAAAGCATACAAATAACTATTAATTTACACATAACCATTAGACATTTATTTAAAGGCATTATTCAAAAAGAAAAGTTTTGAGGCTGCTTTTAAAGAAAAGAGTCTGAGCACATCTTAGATCCTCAGGGAAGCATTGCAGCAACAAAAGGAGCATAAAAACTTAAAACAGCTTCACCAGACTTTGAATTTACCCTGGGGACAATAAGAAGGCCAGTGCAAGATGACCTGAGAGGTCTGGGTGGCTCTGAGCTTCTAAGCATGCCCAAATATTATGGAGTGAATCCATTAAGTGCTTTATAGACAGGCGAAATAACCGTAAAGTCAATTCTATTGTGTACTGGGAAGCAATGAAGTGATTTGAGGGTAGAAGTAATAAACTCTTTTTTTCAGTCCTTGTTGAAAATTTGGCTGCATCCTCCTGAATAAGCCCCACTGTCTTCTGAGGGAGATTAAGAAGGCCATTAAAGTGGTCTACTCTGTAAGTTACAGAAAAGCCCACACTTCTCTCTACCTTTCTGTGAGATTGTTCACAACTCTCACACCACCCAAGGCCTCACATTCCTGTGAAAGTGTGAAACCCGGACCTCCAATCCATGTAAGAGAATAATTGGGCAAAGTGACAGCTGCAAAACTCAACTTATCTGTCCAGCACACTGCTTAGTAGCAGGTGATTCAGGGAGACCATACCACACTGCAACCCAATGTTGTCTACCCACTGCTGTCACTAATCAGTACGAGGCTTGTGGTGACCCCTGTGAGGGTTTCTCAGTGGTACATCCATTGGCTGATCACTGAGCAGAACTCTGTCTGAGAGAAGAAGAACACCAGGTCATTCTCATCTTGGATGTTGCATTCATGTTTCAGGTGCTGACAGAAAATCGGTGCCAAGATAAAATATGACAGACTGTACTGGGAAGAATCGGTGGGCGCAGCCAGATTGAGAGAAATTGGTCAGTGCACAAGTGGAGCCTGCGCAAGGGCTACATCTACTTGAAGTAGAACTGCTGGATAATGTGCTGATCACAAACTGTATCGAATTCTATCTTCTCAGTGCTATTTAAACAAGCTAAGTATTAGGGCAAAAATACTGTACTAAATTAAAAGCAGTCAAGTGTCCTTAAAGAGTACTTTGATGAAAGATAACAGTTTTCAGCCATGGACTGAGGGCTGGCAATGTCGGTCTTTCTGTTTGACAGTCAGTCAGTTGGTTGGTTGGTCCACCGCTTTGGTCCAGACTGACATATCTCGAAAACTATTGGTCGTATTCCCATGAAACTTCTTACAAATATTCATGGTGCCCAGAAGATGACTCTCAGTGATATGGTGATGCCCTGAACTTTCCTCTAGTGCCACCATGAACTTGACATTTGTGGTGCTGAATGAAATATCTCAACAACTATTGGATCGATTGTCATCAAATCTGCAGGATGAATTGTAATAACTGCAGTGATCACTTTACATCACCTCTAGTGCCATCTTCAGGTGGAAATGTCATTTTTTCCCAATGCTTTGGTGTTTTACCAAATACATGCAAAACTGATGACATTACCATCAGCATTAACTGTAACTTGTATTTATTGCCAATATGCAAATATTAGCATGCTAACATGCAAAATAAGATGGTGAACATGGTAAACATTATACCTACTTAGCATCAGCATGTTAGCATTGTCACTGTGACCATGTTAGCATGATTTTGATAACAGTTAGCTCAGCTTACAGCCTTAAAGAACTTTTGTTGGAAATAAGTTGTAATCAATTTGCAGTGATTCGTCTGAGTCGAGACACGCTTGTATCCTACTAACCACATATTCATTAAAAGCTTTTTTTACAGCTTACTTCCATCAGTCTGTAAGTGCAACAAAACCGCTTGGTTAAGGTTGGAGACTGTGATCGGTCTCAGCACCCTCCTACATCCTCTACAGCTTTATAGGCTGTGACACAGATTTTCTTAATCAGCTTACTGTGAGTGAAGGTCTCATGCATGAAAACACTGTTCTCTGCCAAAGTTAGAACAGTTTAGGTTATTTCACATGAGATGTTTCTCTATTTGTGCTTTTGTCTTTTTGTTTCTCTCTGATTCCAAGTGGGCAAAGCTCAGTTTGGAAAAGGTGTTGTCACATGTTTTAGCAACATTTAAATCAAAATGCGATGACAGTTGTAGGTGATGACCATTCTTGTGCTGGTTAGTGAGCAGAAGCATTACGTCACATGCTGGTACAAACCTCCGCAATTCATTTACAATTTTCCATTACTAAAATATTTTTGTTGTTATTGGTATGGTTTGAGAATGACTACAGTATTTTATTGATAATACAGCAAGCACTGAAAGTTATCTGGAGAAAAACCATAATTGCTTGGCACTATATAGGTTACAGCTTTTGGACAATGTATAGCGTCATTTGACTCTTTTTTTTTTTTTTTTTTACTTTAGGTGATTTCTATATTGGACATGACATCTTGAATAAGTCGGTGCTAACATATTGATATGCACATAAGGACCAAAGAAGGACACTGCTACACATGTGCTGTCTGAATTCTGCCAAATCTAGAAATCTATGAAGCTATTGTTCATGCTTAAAGGAAGCAACCTTCATTAGTTTGCTTTGTTTAGTTAAATGAACAAACATAAATATGTGTCTGACCATTGGCCCTGTGCTAATTTTTCACTGTGACATTTTCTGTATCTGGGTGTGGTTTTGTGTCTGTATGTGTTTGTGTGACTACGCATACTTACAATAGTTTATGTGTGTAAGTCTGAGGTTGTGTGTTTGTATGCACATGCCCTTGTATCCGTGTGTAATGAGGTGGCACATTAGTTACATCTGTAAGGGGGCCGAAACAAAAACCTCAGAAGGCCTCTTTTGTTTTAGCAGCCATATGGTCATGTTTAATTCTTTTGCCTTGTATTAGACAGAGAAAGAGGTCTTTATAAAGTGTGAATTAGTCTTGTTAAGCCAGTTTCATGGTCTTTTCATCAATACATTTCACTTGGGGTGTCTGCAGCAATGTGGGTGGATGTGAGAGGGTTCACTCTCGCAAGTGCGCTTTTGTGGAGACTTCTTCTAGTGTGCGTGGGTGTGTGTTTGGGGGCCTTGGTGTGTGCGCAACCTAGCATAATCATTTGTGTGTAATTTGGGGGTTTTCCTGGGTCTGGTTAATATCCCCAGTGTTAATCAAAAACAGATAAAGAATCAAGGAGTCAGACATAGGGCGACCTATGCTGATACTCTTTCTTTTTCTTTCTCTCTCTCTCTCTCTCTCCTCTCTCTCTCTTGCTCGCACACACACACACACACACACACACACACACACACACACACACACACACACACACACACACACACAAACACACGCACGAATACACACATTGATTATGGCAGTATAAACAAGAAAGTTATCAGTCTCAGGGGTGGTACTGGTTTCACAGGAAGGAAAGACTGGTATAGGGAGCTATATTGTTTCCACATATTCTCTGACTACATTTCTCTAAACTAATATTAGACCGTCTCACTGCAGTTTAAATGGAATACAGCCACCTAATTTCTTTTATAAAGAAATTTCCCTTACAGACTTCATCGCGTGTCAGCCAAAACATGAAGCAAAAATGAAATAATAAGAAGAAAGGCCTGGTTCCTAAGATATGGAGAAAGAAAAATACTTTGCAGCCAGCTTGTCAGAAGAGGTGTTACACTACCTCATGTGGCTTCAGAGCAACAAAAAGAGTAAGAAATATCAAAGCAGAGAATCAGCTATAATGTTATTTTTTAATCATATGCCATGTTGAGAATTACTCAGAATTAAGGCATTTGTAATGTGATCAATGTTTTGAACAAAATACTTTAAAGTGACTAACCTTTTTCTCCTCCCCCCTCATTTGCTTTTCCAATGATAGGGAAATGCTTTTTCTCCAGAGGAGGTCGGAAGGGAAATATTTTATTTTCGTGTTGTTTATTTTTCCCATCCTGGTTTGCATATCTTTAGCCTCCAGCCAAGTGCTGTTAATTAGGTAAACAGGTAATTCCCAGCACGAACCAAATGCTCTGTGTGCCTGTATGCATATGTGTTTGTGTGCATCTGTGTGCAAGTTTGAGCACATGTGTGTGGGTGACTGCAAAGGCAAAACTGCAGCATAAAGCAATACAATAAACAAAAATGTTAGCATGCATGGAGAAATAGAGTTGAAATGCTCATAGTGACAGAAAAATCAAGAGGTAAGTTATGCATAAAGTCATGCATTATTGAACAGCAGCATTTCAAAGGTGGAGAAATGCTATTCAAAAGAACCCAAAAGATTTCGTTGAGTGCCAGTTACTGTACTGTGCTTTCAGCTGAGAAAGAGAATGAAAAAGAAGATGGAAAAGGAGAAATAGATATATATGTATAAAAAAAAGTGGGGAGCGAAGGCAAGACAGAAAGAGAAAGTAAGAGAAATGTGATATTCCCTCTCTGTGTGTCAGGCTCACTGGTGTGTGACATGTCCGTCTCAGTGGGGACTTCCTGCCTCTCCCTCCCTATTTGTTTTTTTTTCTTCCCATCACACTATCCACTTCTTCACCTCCCTCTGCTATTGCTCTATTTCTCCGTCCTTCACTGCCTCGTAGTTGCTCAACCTTGTCATATATCCTCTTTTCTTTGCCCTCACATACATAAATACCACCTCCTACCTCCCGCAGTTCACCCTCACACCAAAGCCCCTATCCACTTATCCTGTCTGCACTCTAAATCAGCTTTAATGTATTCATCTTTTCAGTGTATTTATCTTTCATTGTGATCCAGATTGGCCTTAAGGGAAAGCTATGTTTATCACAACAGGTGGTGGTTTGTCACTGCTTATTGTGACACAGTTGCTATGTTCACACCGAACAGCCAGGCAAATTGAAGTGAAGCTTTCAAATGTCGAAAGACAGTACATTTATGTAAGCTGAATTCAAGCAGTTATGTAGAGCATGATTTGAGACTGTATAAGTATTGAGTTTAGTAATCCTTAATTGACAAAACACTTTTTTAACAAAATAAGAGGAAGATTTATTTTAGTGGCATGTTCTGATTTTATTGTGCCTCAAAAACAAAATGCAAAAACTTAGCTGTCCACCTACATTTCATGATGCAGGCTTTCTCTTTGTGAGTTTTGTGGTATGACTTAACAGTTCAAGGGTTAAAATAATAGCAGGTTACCACCTTTCTGACAAAGCTACCATGTGCAGTATAAAAATGCTTTTTACATGACAAAAAGGTGTGCAGTTGTGCCACAGCACCTTGTAACTATATAAGGATGATGTGATTAACTAAATCCTCTTCAACTTGTCTGGAAAACAATTAATTCTTGCTGTCTACAGCTCCAGGCTTTAGCAGCATTTCCAGACAAAGTGGAAACCTCTCCACAGGTTTACTTAGACCACCACCTTCCAGCTTAAAAAAAAAACAACAAAAAAACTGACAAGCACCAGAAAGAAAGCTAAGTCTTGTGGTGGCATGGAAACACAGTCATGTAATCAAATGCATTCAAATGTTTTATTTGATCAAAAAATGAATAGAGATTATATTCAAATTAAACAAGGGAGAGACCAGTGTCTTAAAAAAGAATCCATCCCAGCTATAGTGTGTTAAACTAACACAAGTGTCCAACAATCAGCTCATGAGTCTGCAGGTACAAGAAAGAACTATATGAAAGCAAATGCAGACACTAAATAGTTGCCCTTCAGCTCATGTGTAACCACATGCAATAGAAACACTGGCATATTATGTATCATGTCCAAACAATTCATCCTAATTTTGCCATATCAGAAAATAATTGTGAGTTAGCAGATCTGTGTTAACTTATGCTGTCATTCAGGATTCATATCACAGGAAGATGATATGCAGGTTCAGGAGATAAATCTGTTTGGAAGAAACATCATGAAACACCTGTTTATCATGAAACACCACTGACCCAAATGCGCTGTGTTGCAATGCTATCACTGTGCGCCGTCAATCACCACTAACTGGCCGACTTGACAGTTACATCATAAATCAGAGAGGCAAGTCTTCTGAAGAGTCACTCACTATCTGGCCCATACAAACAGCTCCCCTCTCTGTGCTGAAGGAAGACTGATTGTGGAAATGAGAAATGAGTTTCTCAAGGTTAAATACACATTGTGAGACAAGCATTTACACTCCCATTAAAGAGTGGGAGGTAGAGAAGTTAGTGACCACGAACTGTTTTTCATATGTGTCTAGTGTTATTATGGTTGTACTGGATAGATATTGATTTATTTACTGTAGAGCATTGTAGCATTATTATAACATTATAGTCAAATGTTTTAGGGAGATGAAGCCATTCAATGAGGGAAAATTCACTCAGAAAAACTTACCTGCAAAGAATACGGAAGGCTCTGAAACATCCAGCAGACAGGTATGTTGTATAGTACGGTTGAACGTGATAAGCAAGATCCTCAAATTGGTTATTTAGCAGACATCTGCTGTTGTCTTATCAATTTTCCTCATCTGCCTGACAATTCTATGAAAAGGTCAGTTTACTCAAATCACAAAAACACATTTGAACATTATGCACCACTGCACTTTGCTCACTACTCATTATGAATAACAACAGCATCAGTTGGTTCAGCAAGTGCCCTAAACTACATATGTCCATCAAGAGCAAAAGAGGAAGTAGTGTGTCAATGTTACAGTGTCTTAAAGTCTGCTTAACAAAGGGGGTTGGGATGGTGTTTGCTTCCTGTCAGTGTTGGTTTCTTTTAACCATGACCACAATCATTCCCTAACCTTAGCCAAACAGTTATTTTAATCCAAAGCACAATCTTTGCCTACCACCAAACCAGTTGCATTTGTGCCTAAATCTAATCAAACCTCAACCATAGCTATGTGAGATCAGAGAGCTTTTTTTTTTGGCTTGAAAATGCTTGACGTTCCACCATTTATTTAATTTGGAGGACTTGTTCCCTCAACCCTAGCCATAACCATATATAGTTGAAAGCATTTGATTGGTGTAACCTGTTGGCGACAGTACACAGCTTGGAAAGAAACGCTTCATGAGAGGCTCAACAAAGACAACAAAATGTTCCTTATCTCACCATCCACTGCAATATTTCCATAACAAACTACTACTTGATTCAAGTCATCTTCACATAACCCTTTAATGTTGTTTTCCCCACCTGTATATGGAGCACCACTTTGCATTTTAAGACATTGTTATAATTTTGAGAAATTTTGAAGAACATTTTGTGTTTTAACATTCCTGTAGAGGGCAAACATGTGTATAAAATAGACTTTTCCATTCACAGCAAAGCTCTTCTTTAGTATCAAACACAGAAAAGAAAGTAATCGAACCATGGGGACTTGTGATGCATAGTTTGGATGTAGAATCATTCTGCACATTATGTAGGTCACTGTGTCTCTTTATGAGCAACTGAACATATAGACAGTTATTGAACTGGCTAACCTTCAGTAATGCTAGGTTTCTTACAGAAGTGTCAGTGTGGCTTTCTGCTCATCCTCACTGTACAGTGCATGTAAATAAATGGCACAGAGAAACCATCTTCATCAAGTGGAGGTAACTTGGATATGCAATTAACTGATATTATAGTGGCAATAGCTTTGAATGGTTTCCATAGCAATAACCATGATTAGGTCTTGCTGAAACATACTGTAGGTGGGTGTGAACACATCACTTATGACCCATCTCATGAGAAATGTCTTTTAAAACAAGATTAGGTGAAAACCTAGTATATAGGTGGACCGTGTATGATCAGTGTGTGAAATTGTGGCCAATTTGTTACAGAGATAGTCAGTTGTGGTGTCTATAATATGAATTCCTGGATATGTTCATCTGCAATTTTTTGTAGTTGTCCCAGTAATATTTGCTAGTAAAGTGTACTGAAGTAGCATATCACATGACATGGTTCAGCTAAGTTTGAGTCAAAAAAAAGGTTACAGAAAAATACTTTCCACTCATATCTTGGGATTTTTGATTTGAAAGAGAACTTATTTTAATTCTAACTATTCTAATTATCTGTTAACTCCCCTTGCTCTTTCATCTGTTTCTATCTGCGGACGTCTCGTTTTTCTGCACTGAGTGTTTTGTCAGAGTGATGGTTATTTGGGATGCTTTAACTGTGCGCTGTGCCTTTGTCTATGCGCCTTTTTTCTACCTCTTTCTCGGTAGATGATCATGGAGGCTGCGGTGGAAATTGCATTTTGGGTGCAAATTGAGGAGGCTTATCTCTGCCCGGTCACCGCAGTTACAGTCAAATCAAGTGCACCGGGAGACCAGCTGCCCCACACTAAACTAATATAACAGCTACATGAGTCTCATGTTTGACCTGCAAGACTCATGTTTTAATGTTGTTGTTTATCGTTTGTGATGTGAAAAACGTCAGAGAAATAAAAAGTTTGCGTCCTGGTATTAATGCAGTTATAAAATCCAAACACACTGTGGAGCATCTCACCTGCCGGCTGCTGACAGCGCTGTCAGCTGGAGAGTCGATCACAGACGGTAGAGACGCTGTAATGTGTCTGTTTAAACAGGAGTTTAGCCGACTTCACTGCATTTAACACCGGAGCTGAAAGTGTCAGAGCTCAGAGCAGGAAACATGTCACTGCATCGCGCTGCTGTCCTCCGCTTCCATCATCTCGTGCTGATTCATTTTGAAAGAGCAACGGCCAATGAGGAAACTCCAACACGGCCGGCTGACCAATGGTATAACTTCATCACTCCCTCAGGCACTCACTCACTCACTCATGGACAACCGCGGTTATTTGGCTGGTCCATGGCTGGTCCAGCCAAAGAAAACAAGACACAGAGGGCCACCTCAAACACAAATGCAGTAACTTAGTTAAACAGCATTCAGGAAATAACAAAGTCACAGAGCTTCTTCAAAAGAACAGTATGCACTTTCCCATGATAATCAAATTCTGTCTCCTAAAACAACTGCTCCATCCTTCAGAAGTCACGAAAGTCACAAAATATCAATTCCATTCTACTGAATTGAGTGTAATATTTTATATACCTATATTTACCCTTTGACAGCCAATAGGAAAATTAAATTAATGAAAAAAGCAATGAGAGGCAAGGGAAGGAAAGAAACACATTCAATAGTTTTTATGTATAATAGTAATCCAATTTGCCTGCCACTTTGACTGATTGCAATCAGCAAGGGTCCTTCGCCTCTGTATTGGGTCTGAGGCAAATGCTGCTGAAATCTAATTGAGCAGCATTGTGTTCCGTCTCCATGAGGTGGTCCACTTTGCCGTTTATTGCAGAGCTGACTTGCTGTGTGCATGTGTATGTGTCATCTCTCCCTTTCTCTCCGTCCCTCTCGTCCTTTATTCTGCTTACCCTGTCTTGCCCTACTGCCAGACAGTTTTCTTTGTAAAACAACAAAGTCCCCACTAAATGCTGTCCAAATCTTTTTCAGACTACTCTAATCAACAAAAAAAAACAACTTGGCAAACATTTGTAAATTGGAAACTAAAAGTTAACTTGTTCGGGCTTGAAAAGTTCTGGGCTGCAATGAGTCAATAGTTGTTGCTCGGAAAAGATAAATAGAGAAAAAAGTTTAAAAGATCACTTTGCTTTATCACATTTTAGCCAGCTCAATTAAAAGAAAGTTGTGGCTCAGAGGAAGGCCAAGTTCCTCGCTAATAAATATCCACCATTCCCAGTTGGACATAAATTAGCTGCAGCCTCCTTTTCAGGAACACATAACTAGAGTTCATACGCATTTCTCTCAAAACAATATGTCTTAAAAATGTTTTATTATATCAAGGGTTACTCACAATATTGGATAAGTGGATGACATCTATACATAACTGCAGTGGCAAATAACTGTCATAGTTACAGCAAAGTCATTCAATATACCCATCACAACTAAAATGTCAATGATATCCTCAGGGTTTTTTCCCTCTCTAGGGAAATTAACACAGTCTCCTATAAATCCAGACTTTGTAATTAGACAATGATACTACTGACTCCCATAAATCCAAAGGTTATAAGTGTATTTCCTGTCGGGAGAGGGGCACACTTCCTGTGAGAGTGACTGGAGAGGTCAGAAGTCAAAAAAGGAGGTCAGAAGTCTGTTTCACATCAACACCCATCAGCTTTGTCTCTTTCTTTGCATTTACTCTCTGTTTCTGCTGCATTCTTTCTTTTTCACTTTACTCAGTCCCTCTCAGACGAAGCCTCTGTGCTGCTCACTCTTCCCCTTTCACTTCCTCACTCCATCTCCTGTTGCTCCTCTCACGCTGACATGCTCTCCCTTCAGCCCCCCGTAGGCTAACACGCACCAGAGCAGACCTGACTATATCGCCCATTCAGTCTCCAAAATCAAATTACCATGGACAAAACAGAGTAATAAAAAGTAATGGGTTGTTATACGAGGTACACAGTCAAAAGTAGAACAAGTCCTTCAGCTCTCTGAACCACAATATTCTGTTTGTTACTTATTTCTTGCTTTGATTAAATTACTTTACAGTTTAGAGACACAATATACAGTTAAGGCCATGCTAAACAATTCTGATAAAAACTACAAAGTTTGGGTATATCAGTGTTTCTTTGTTTATGTATGTGTAAGAGCTGTGTGTGTCTGTGTTCGTCAGTGTACGTGTGTGTGTCAGTGTATGTGTGTGTGTGAATGGAATGTGTCAATGAGAAATGAGGAATTTCTGAGCAGGAACGGACAGACCCTCCATTGTTTCCTACTAACCATTATCTACTGTGTTCAGGTGTGTCATCATCTTATCTGCTGGTGGCCCTTTAACCTTTGACCTTTAACATGGGCTTTTGCAAGAACTGGTAGCTGTCAATCCTTCATTGTTTCTTGAGATGTTTTTCAGTGGTTTTGAGATGATGTAGGAAATCAAACACCCGTAAAATCTTTTTTTTTTTTAGTAGGGACTATAGCAATTAGCTTAAGTTTTAAGCTTAGTTACCATTATCAATCAAGAGCTACTGTGATCTATTTACTAAGGTTAAATGACGAAATTTGGTTTTGGGTGCATTTAAAGGTCCATTGTGTAGACTTTAGTAGGATCTAGTGGAACGGACTTGGTAGAAATGGAATATAATATTCATAAGTTTGTTGTGTTTTCTTTACCTTAGAATGAGCCCTTTTTATCTACATAGAGAGCTGGTCCCCCTCCACGGAGCCTACCATGTTGCACTGCCATGTTTCTACAGTAGCCCAGACTGGACAAACCAAACACTGGCTTTAAAAAGGGCCTCTGGTGTATTTTGCGAGTTTAGTGGCCACCATAGGTTCTCCTACATGCTTGGAAGGGGAGGGTGAGGGGAGGGCTATTCAGTTGGTTGCAATCTGCAACCCTCACTGCTAGATGCCACTAAATCTTACACACTAGTCCTTTAAAATCCTCTCGACAGTAACAAAGGAACATACTAAATGGAAACTTAAATGTATGCTAACACAACATTTTATTAAGAAAACAAAATAAATTCATAAGGAAATCATTGTGTGTCCACTAGAATGTGCAAGGTTAATCCAACTCCAAAAAGGCTTCCTTAAACAGCCCACATATAGTCCAAATGAAATGTCCAAGAAACAAAAATGGAATATATGACCTATCTTTAGAATGCAAAAATATAAATCAGGAGGAAAAAGGGTCTAAAAGAATCAAACTCACTGGACATAGAACTGGAAATCAGATCAGTTGTTATGGTCCTCAACTCATAGAATTCCTTTAACCTTCACATGGATGAGGAATAATCATAAAAAGGAGCTGAATGCTTTTTTAAATTTCTATTGTAGACAGCCAGGACCTTACAGAGCTCCTCTGTTTACCTCTGGAAGCATTCTTCCTTTTCCTTTTTACTCTCCCCAAAAAATTCTCTCTTCTCTGCTCTCCGGGCCACACCCCTACACCTGTGATCCTGGCTGCCACAGGTGACATGGCCAGTGTTCCCTATAGGAATACATGGCGCCAAAGTAAAAACATGGGTAGCAGGGATATAGTTAATCGGAGGTTTAACCTTGCAAGGGTTTTTTAGTGTTAAACCATCCAATTTACATATCTATATATTACTCTTCCCCTCCCACTTGTGGTAGTGTCACAGGACAGTTTTATTCCCAAAGTTTATTCCCAAAGTAATCAAGTGACAAGATGTGTTCATCTTTACATATATTTGTGCTTTAAACCTGCATTAATAGATTTTTAGACACTTTGGGGCTGCACAACAAGTTGGAAGTTGATATGGTGAATGTGTTAGGAAACAATTGCCTATTTATGAGATTGTCCTCCCTAGAAAAACAACAGGATCAGTTGTTTCAGCAGCTACACCAAAATGATATACAGCATATTTGCATTCAAGTGACAGAAACCCTCTGGCGGCTGTAGTAATTATGACAGAAGCAAAATAGAAAATCAGTTGATCTTATTATAGAGCAACAGAGTCTGTGTAGGGAGGAGGTCAGTGTGGATGGAAAGGTCGATGAAACATCAGGCTTAAACATGGGAGAATGTTAAAGTCCCGTTTCCTACCATGAATCAACACAATGTGCCTCCCCTCACTTTAACCACGTGGTTATTATTGTAACCATGACAACAAGGAAGTAGTAATTTTAACCCAAACCCAAATCCTTAACCTTAACAAAGAGTTTATCTTAACTCACACCATGATCTTTACCTTGGCCTGACCAAGTCGTTTTTGTGCCCAAACCTAACCTGACCTTAACCATGGCATTGTCGCATCATAAAAAAAATATTTTTCAACAGTGATTTGTTACAGTTTTGGAAGGCACTGACAAATGATTTTATCCTGCCAATTACTGCTGATATGGATGTCAGGTCAGAATTTCGATCAGATCAGATATTCTATCTTGTATGTGTCATTCTGGAGTGCATGGACCTACTACATACTGTATATTTTCATGTTTAATTTTGAGGTCTTGTTGCTATTTTCACTCCCATCAGACACATAGCAACAACATAAGTGTTGATTTGGAGGTGACCTGATGAATATTTACTCTTCTTTTAGCTTTGTTTTGTCCTGAGAAAAATATCTACAGCTGCTAAATTCACTGGCGAGTTGTTGACTTTGTCTGTCTGCCGTTTGGTGATGGCAGGCAGGGGCAGATGGTAAGAGGGTGGCATGGAGACTTTAAGCGGTGGCATAAATATACATAGGCTGATTTAATCACTATCATATATATCAATATTTGCTTGGAAAATCCCCCAAATTAACATATTTTAACTCATTTTAAAACATTACATTATTGTGGCGCATGACTACAGCATTGGATAGAAATGTCTAAAGCTAGCATTAAAAATCGTTTTAATTGTTTTAATTTTCCAATTATTCAGACATTTTTCCAAATATGTCATTTTTCATTGAGCATGAGCCCATCACTTAGCCTAAAATGATGCCAACAATCCAAGATATCCAGTATTTATCCAGCAATGCTGATTAAACAGCGAAAGTCCTTTTCTCTGAGCTTCAATTTAAAAATGTGTGAGAAACAAAAGTGCAAACTCTCAGGTACTAAGCTTTGAATGAACTGTCACTGCACTGCTGACTAATGCGGCTTTTTGTTTAGGGCTTGGAGCAAATGATTTTAATGATTGTTACACTGGTTGCTTTTGTATGTTGCACTTGCATGACTGATCTGAAATTTGGACATGTTTGTCAGTAGAATGAGCAGTTTCAGAGATGTTGGTAGCTGCAGGCAATCCAGAGACACTCGTAAACACCAGTGAATATTTGAGTTTAGTCAGGTTTAATCTGTCCCTCACACAATCAAACACACATTACTATTACTAAACAAAACACGCTTCAACAAAACAACCCCGCCACTATCCATCTGCCATTGTATTGTTGTATTTCTACTTGTGGAAGTTGTCAACCCTACACACAAATTTAGCAGTCAAAAAACCCATCAGCATTTGTTGTGTGCGGCCAGGACCGGGAGAGGCTTCACAGAAAGCTGCCAGGACCAGGAGAAAACTGCTGCCTGCTGCAGGGACGGCTAGCGGCAGCATACATGGCTCTGGTAGAACCTAGGAATCTATGGGTAGCGTCATATCTTGCTGCATTCACTTGCACTCAGACAGCGGAGTTTCACTCGTGTAAATTTCCAACCAAACCACAACTTTTCATATATATATTTTTGAATTAGATTGTCCAAAACTGGGGTGGCAGCTGGGGTGGCAAGCCATTTGTTTAGGGGTGGCAGCTACCACCATGGTAGATCCCCCCCGATGACAAGTAGTATACAGTGGGGTTTTTCAAGCTTTTTTTGTTGAAGATAGCTCCTGCTGTTGCTGAAAACTACTAACTAACTAACTACAATAATGTGAGCAGTGAGAATGAACTAAAACTCTCACTGCCGAGGGGGGTGATAATTCTCTGTGGGTTCCTCACAGTGAGCGACAGCTTTTTCATTAGATGTAGTCATTTGAACCATTGTTACTATAAAAAATATTTATTAGAGGAGCTTTTAGGGCTTTTTAAGGCTGTGAAACATTATCTCTCTTATTTCATGTACATAAGTATCACACTAACACCAAATATTGAGTCAAAACAAAGTTAACAACTACTGACATATCTGAGATCAAAATGGTTATTTAATCGGGCGCATATCTTTATCTCAGAAAAATATAATAAATTATGCAAACCAAGCTTTGAGAGGAGTGTGATATGACAGTGGGGGCCTCTTCAGAGAACAGTGGTATTTTTTGAATGCGACTAAATTTGTTGATATTGCTCTTGTGTGTGTATCTTTTTTTTTTTATCATCCTCCCACTCTTGACTCATCCTTGTTTGTTGGTTTGTTTATTTTTTTCCCACTTTGTTCTGGCAACCCGTGGTGAGCTGACACATGCATTCTGTTGTGCCATCCAAAAACATTACTTTTCCCCACAGGGTGATTATTATCAAGTCATCCTTAGTTCAGTGACTAGTCGGTCATAACTTCCAAAATTCGCAATGGTAACATATGTGTGTGTTGTGATATCATCGTAGGTGTGTGTGTCCTTCCAGCTTTGAGAACAGAGAGAGCTGGGGACATCTGACTGAAACTGTGAGTCTTTAGGCTGTTGAGACATTGTTCATGCACACACACAGATCCACTCATACACACGCACAGAGTCAGACAGGCTGAGTCACTGGCCTGTTCCTGTGGAGTGCTGATAACAGCGTTTGCTCTGGGGCCTCTAGAGCAGGGAGCAAGTGTGTGTGCATGTGTGTGAGCGTGTATGTATTTTTGTGTCGTCCTTCATGTGTGCAGAAGCAGTGAAGATTGAGCAAAGGATACCGTGAAATAGTCAAAACTAAAGACAAAAATACTTGGTGCGTGTGTGTGTGTGTGAGTGAGAATTGCACATATTCATTAGTCTGACTGTCTTTGTGGCTGTGTGTGTTTTCCTACATAAAACAGGAATCTTTAAAGTGACATCTGCCACACAAGATCAGAGATTGTGTGGTAAGAAAGAGAAAAAGAGGTGTAACAGGAAGAAAGAACAGATAAATGCAAAGGGATAGAGACAGATAGAAGGAGAAAACTTGTGAGTTGAGGCTAAAGAAGAAAAGATGAAGAGGATGGACCAAATGATGGAGAGAGAGAAAGGTGGCACATAAACACTGTAAGTCCCATAACATGAAACAGAGAGCCCGAAAGGGTTCAAAGACTTGGAGCGCTGTGAGACTGACACTTCTATTGCCCCTCAGTCCTCTACATACATACAATATTTCTATCCCTGCAAACTATTGCATATACAGTACACAGATCTGTTGAATGTACGGCACATTGTTTATCCATTTTCAGTGCCCACTTATCCAGGGTCACAGTAGACAAAAACCTATTCAGGCAAACCTTCAACTCTAACCCTTCAGTCAGGGTCATATTTGGGGTACACACTATCACTGGCAGATAACCAAGGTTATACTTAAATTCACTCTGGAGTTAACAACTGACCCAAACTCAATGTGTGGGAGGAAATCCACACAAACATGAAGACAGTGTTCAACCTCCAGACTTCGACCTCCTCTATGTACTGTATATAGTTGAACCTTGTATAATGCTAACTATGACACCTTTCTCTCAAGGCCAAGACAGCTGAATCCAAACAAAGTCCTTTCGCATGAGGAAATGGTGCACAATGACATTTTTAGGTCATTTTTTGTAAAATGACTCTCCATAACTCTTCATGCTCCCCATAAACTCACGATGTAGTTAACATAATCTGTTTCTGTTGTCAGACAACTGGACAAGCATAATTGTGATTTAATAGCAGCTCATTAAAGTTACTTGTTAACCAGACAATCAGTAACTGCTGCGCTGTTGCACTAAGATGTCAATCAAATCATGATTCAACGTAGACTGTGTCTAAGCAGAAGCCATCATTTTCTAAATGCTTACTTTTGGTGGCTTAGTAAAGACAAAAAGACATAATGAAGAGAAAAAGAAGTCAAAAAATGTTGGGGGCTACTATCAAAACAGTCAGGGCTTGAACCTTGAGTTAAGTATAAGGAAAAAACAGGCTACAAAAGTAGGCTACAAAAAGTATGTTTGCACAAAAGGGTTTGCACACCAAAATCAAGTAGTTTGTCAGTTTTATTCAATGTCAAAATTAAGCACAATAGAAAAAAAGAAGAGATGTTTGGCTATGCCTTCTTCAGGTTGCAAAAGTCCTTCAGTTTAACACCCAGTTCGTGATACTCATAATACTGCAAATGCAAAGGCTTTTATCAGTGGGCCGTAGGCTCAGTCAGCATTGTGTTACCTCATTCTGCAATAGATAGTGACTTAGCAGACATTTAGTTAAATGAAAATCTTCAAGACTATTACTATAATCTATCATTACTTACTCCAATTAGTAGTAAAACAATTACATTGTTTACATGACAGCTGTCATAACCATTGTATTGCCTAAAGTAAATGTAAATGCATTTAGTGTCTAGACTAATAGAAAGCTCAGAGAGAAGGATTTGGGGATACAAGTAGAGGTAAAAAGAGGAAAAACTGGAGAAATTGAGACAGGGAGAGATAGCAGAGAGGAGCAGGGAGAGGAGATGAGTGGAGTTCCCCTGGGAAAAGTCTCATCTACCACTTCAGACAACTCAAGATGATACCCTCAAAGGTACAAAACCACAGTCTCTCTTCCATCTCCCTCCCTCTTTACCAGTAAAGGTGAGCACATGAACTCATCTCCACTCCCGTAAGAATTGTTGGAGGAGCATTTCTCATCCCACCAAATGCCCACCTCTTTGGCAGGTTCATGCTTTCTGTGTGGGAGCTGCAGTTGTAGGTGTACATTCTCAAGATGGTCCAAAATGACATTACTTCTGTACTTTGTTTAAAAAAAATGAAATTCTCCAACTCTCTGAAAAACTAAGGATAACCACATAAGAACAGACCAGTAGTTCATGGTTTTTCTGTAGTTTGTGTGTATTTGAGAATACACAAAACTGAAAGAATGCTAAACATGTACTTGCAGAGCAGGTGTAGTAAAAACAGCCTTTACTTGGTCAAAAGGAAGGCTTACAGTCTGCAACTAAAAGATGTTTTGACCAGACAAAAAATGTGCCAGTCCCACCACCAGAAGGACTACTAGTATGTACTGTTTTGTGCTTATTAAACCTTTTAGACAGAGATGGAGACACAGATCAAATCATTGCTGCCCTGATAATTCAGTGTCTTGGCACCCGATAAGACTAAAAGTTGGACTTCCCTGATTTTATTTCATCTTCTCATTGGTGCCTGTAGTGGCGTGCCAACAGCAATATAGGCCCTTACATTTTTTAAACACATGTTTTTCAGTGGCAACACAGTCTCAGACAGGCTGGCAGTGATCAAAAGGTAAGCAGATGGTCGTCAGAACTATGAGTGGGCTTAACACCAGCAGATAGTAGAGTGGTTATTGACTGATTAATAGCAACACTGACACTCAAATGCATCATCTTTTGAGTTTTTTTATGTGCATATACAGTGTATGTGCTTAATGCTTTTTAGGAAAGAAGGGAGACTTTGTTTACAGATTAGCTGGAAATATACAAATATAACTATTATCACTTTTATCTTTAAGGCATTTATCTGGGTTTACTTCAGTCCACCATTTTTTTTGCCCATCTCCAATCTCCAAAACAAAAAGTTGCTACAAACCATCTTCGATCGCATTGCGGAGAACCGAAAAAAATGTATATTGTCCTGGAAACTTCTTGCTGTTCATTTCAATCTGTTCCCGTTTCAATTTCTTTTCCCAGGAAAGATATGCCGTCACATTGCCTAAAAAACTTGTCAGTTGCATCACAGCTTTAGTGCTGCAAGGCAGCACAGCCCGAGGGGTTATTGCCAATGTGTTGCATTAATTACAAAGCAAGTTCTTGGTGTCCATGCAAATTCTACTGTGTACTTTGTGCTTTTTCTCATTCGCACCCCCTGTTAGTAAGTATGTCAACCAGCAGTGTTGCCTAAAATACACTTTTAAGATGAAAATAAATATGCTTAGCCATGTTGGAGATATGAATTGAAGGTGTAATTGGAAGTGGGTGATGATTTTTTTTTTGGCAATATTGCTGACCAGTCACTTTGCTTCCTGTTTTTTGCTTTGGTCCTGTAGTAAAAGTGATAAAAACTACCTATGAAGTCTTTGTTTGTATTCAGTTCTTAACTTCAGCGTTACCTCATGCCACCCTCATATTTCACTCTTCACTGTATACCGTCCAACCCAGCAAGAATACTATTCAATGACCCAGAAAATTTTCCCTCAGCACCTCTACGAAAACAGACTTTAGTTCTGTCTACAGAACTGAAAGGCCACAACAGACCTACATAAATTACATGTGAGGAAAGTTGAAATATTATGTTAACTATACTGTAGTAATGGAGCAGTTTTTCCAAAGTGCAGGTATTCTGTTGGCAGTTTTATATAATGACTCTTGATGATTTTTACCTCTGGTACTTTATTTTCTGCCCATCTTCCACCTCTAAAGAACTATCGTTATTCTTGGCTATGGCAGAGAACCCCACCTTTCTCCCACCTCGCTGACATAAGACTTAATAAACCTCACCTTCATCAGTCTCCTTTTAGTTTTTTTCTTTGTCTTTTCTCCAGTCCACTAAATTTCACCTTCCTCCAGTACATTCTCCTTCACTTCTTTCTTTTCTGCTTCCTCCTCTCTCTCTACAGTCACATTTAGAAAGTATTTGGTTGATAATAAATATATTAATCAGAGTAGAATAGAAGTTACAGCTGTGGTTTAAAGCACTGCATGGTTGATGAACTGCAAATTTCACAGCCACCTTCATGGTTCAAGATCTCATTAAGTGCTATCTTTTCCGCCTTTTTATACACTTTTAGCTGGAAGATTCTATAGAAAGTGTACAGATGGTTAATTAACTAGATTTGTTCATTTTTGTAGGCGCAGGGTGTACGCTGCTCTTTAATTGAAGAATGTCTGCGTGAGTTACACAGTACATTGTGTGTAATTTATCTAATACTTTCATATCTTAGGAGCACTAAAAACACCAGAATAAAATGAAACCTTTATGCCAGGACATGTGATAACAAAAACACAGTAGCTTTTACTGTAGATTACATACATTAAAGATGCCTTTTGTACAAATCTGTTCATGTTTGTCAGATAACTAAGGCTTGTTGTTTTTATATGGTTATGAATAATACATAACTAATGTGTTTTTATCATAAAATGATAGCCTACATGGTAAACATCAAAGGGAGGCATCACAGTCTCCCAAGATACCATTTTTCAAGAGTAAAATGTTATTTTTATGTGAGATATAATGAATAGGTATAACGAGCAGACCAAGCTTATTTCTCTTCAGAGACAAGAGCCTTTATATGATAGTAGTAATTAACTGTATAAAGCTCCTAATCCACATGATACAGTGCAAAAAGCTTATGCTAAAAGCTTGTGAAATAGATATTTCAGCATAGTTTTCATCTAATGTTACTACATGGGGAATGAAAACATCCTTTTTCATGAATAACATATAATAATTCATTTTTTGCCTTTTTTCATTTCCCCTTCCACAGAGAGGCCAAAGAAGAGGGTCAATCATAGATCAGCGTCCCCAGAGCTGGTAGGGATTCAGGACACTTCAGCCCAGCAGATGCAAGCTTCTCCGGCTGAAGGTCAGGCTCTACTCACTGCAGAGCTCTCCTCTCCTCACCATGCATCATGCAGCTCTGATTCGTACATACATGTCACTGAGCATGTTTTAATTAAGAGTATACGAATGATTTGTCATGGTATATTTCATGGTTTCGAAGAGGTAAAGTACATAAGCAACCTAGTTTCCAAAGAAACAACCTATAAGGTGAATTCACCCTTCTCCCTAATTTAGCGTGAATCAGCAGTGCAGCTACCCAGCCTTCCTGATTCCTGAATTCCAAAGCAGCACTGCTTTTCCACCTTGTTAAAAGGGTTCTCCGATGCACAGCATTTCTCTGATAACCAACACTCTCCTCTCCCTTCAGGCAGAGTAAGAGAGAGAGTGAGAGAGGCAGGCAAACATCCAAATGTGTTCCTCCGTCAAAGGTAATGAAAGAAGCCCCGTATTCTTTGATCACACGGCAAGGGCATCAAGCCTGCGTTAGATTTCTGAAATATCTCAGATGCTCAAAGCCTTATCTGTTTGCACACACACACACACACATACACACACACACGCATACACACATTCTTTTAGGGATGTCATGGGCACATAAATGTGCATGCAAATAAATCTAGCATATAAACACACGTGCGTTGGGAAGCAGAGGCACTTTCAGGGCTGTCAAAAGTGGAAACAACATCTCAGACTGCGCAGATAAGTAAGCGAGGCAGGGTTGATTTCTATCACTTTTCCAAATGATGTTGACACCAACAAAAAGCCGCCTGTCTTCCTTTCTCCTTTTATCCCCCTGCACCGCCTTCATCCCTTTCTCTCACTTATCTTTCAGGTTAAGAATCTTCCAATAGAATTTTTCATCTTTCTATTTGGGTGCCCCATTTTCCTATAATTTTGAAGTAAACTCTCCTGCAAAACTCTGCTGCAGATTGACATTTTGTTTGAACAACAGAAACCCATTTTGAGATATGTTGTGGAGTATTTGCAACACACAATGTTTTTGTTTTCATTTAGAGTTGTCTTTTGGTTTTCCTCAGTGGTTTTTGTCAAAAGGCTGTATAAACTACCAGCAGGACTCGTCCTGTCTTCTTTTCTGTTTATTTTTTTTTTTTTTGGATCAATGTTTTCCTTTCTCTTAATCCCTTTTCTACCAGCAGGGTGCCTTTCAAACACACTGAGCAACAGCAGTATGTTTGGGGTTAGAAATGGTTTTGGGGTGGTGGATGCACCCAACAACTATCGCTCAAGAGGAGAAAAACAACAGCAGACAGGTGGAAGCTGATAGAGACACGGAATATGATTCTCTTTTTAGGGTATCTTAAAGAAATACTAGATTGTTCCCTGAATGTGGAATCAAACCTGATGCTGGGATGGGATGAGATTTGCTGTGCTAGGGTGCAGCACAGCAGCAGTAGTGAGTTAAGTATTGTTACACTGTGACGTGTTATCGAGGGCCTGAAGGCAGTGACGTGGATTTATTACATATTTGCTGTGGAACCAATTTTCTGAAGGTCCTGAACAATGTCCTATCCACCCAAATATCAAGAATGCAGCATACTTCATTGTTAGTCCAGGTTGGATCTCAATCCTCAATTCTCCAGCTAGTTGCTAGGAACTGATGATTTTGCTCTGCATCTCAGTATGCAAAGCACACCTGGCTACGGGAACTGTTTAGCTCAAACTTGTAGAATACAGCTAGTAGTTGGGTCAAGAAGCAACCTCATATATTTTCCAAAATGTATAACTACTATAAGAATTTGAGGAAAACTTTGAACATCCAAATATGTTGGAATAACACACTTTTCTGAATTGAGTCAGAGGTGAATTATTTACTTTGAGGTAATGTTTGACAATCATAATCCATAATCCTCATTGTAGCGTAGTCTCCTTCTTTTTTCTCCTCTCAGACATGAAAAAAGAAGGAGGAGGATGTTGAAAAATGAACCCATTAACCCAACAGCGCATTATCACCATCATACCATCTGAATAGAGGGTGAGAGAGAAGGTGGAGAGAAGGTGGGAAGTATTTACGGGGAAGAAGCCGTAAGGCAATACTGTAAATCTGTGAAAAAAAACTGTGGTGAAGGAGGATGGGGGGTATTACTGAGAGAGATGGATGAGAGAGGCCAGAGGAGAGTGGACATAGAGGAGAGAGAGAGAGAGAGAAATGGATGAAAGACTGTGTGTCAGGAAAGGTAGGAGAGAGCCAGAGAGGACAAAAAGGGAAGGTTGATGTGGATGTATAACGGCTGATGCTCAAATTTTAGTGGAAGGCTACAGATCAGTGGACTGGTTGTAAGAGGTTTGAGATTTGATCCCCTGTCGAGTCATTTCAGAGTCTTAAAAACTGTGAGTTGACACACGGTGTTAAAGGAGGTGTTAAAGAAGCACTAAGCCTCTATGAGACACTGGCGTCATGTCCAGAGGGCTGCAGTGGCGCCTAAGCTGCTTCATGCCACAGAAACAGGAAATAAGATCCTGGCTCGTGATGCAACATGGCTTGAATAAGGCATGTGTATTTTGGAAAACATTGTGCAGGGACTAATGTTGAATGGTTTTCCTTTAAATGGCCATGAAATCAGGTTGACGTATGGTGGTGGGGGGGAAGGTGAGTAGGAGGTGGCGAGGGGGGGAATAGGGATGGAAATGCAGAGGCGGAAGTAAGGATCAGATAGAAAAAAGACAAGACAGGAAACATTGGAGAAAGATGTGGATGGGAGAGGAGGAAAGAAAGAAAGAAAGATGACAGAGAGAGAGAGAGAGTGGAGGTGGTGGAGAGAGAAGCTGTTTGTGTGTCTGTGTGAGTGAAAAAAAGAGAGAGGAGAATATAGAGCTGTAGCCTTGCTCCAGGCACCACATTTCTGTCAGGAATGGCATCTTTATCTGCTAAATGCACTTTTGATGCCTCGCCACGTATGTTGCTGTAAATTACTTTTAAGACCAATATTAGACGATGACTAGAAAGGGACTGAGATGGGGGCCAGAATGCCGTGGGTCCTTTTTAATGGAGGAGAGAGGAAGGGGGAGATTTCTGGCACCAGTTTGTCTAGGGTGTGTTAGATCACTGTTTTCTCCACTTTCCTTCCTCTCTTAATTCCTTATCTTCTCCTCCACTATCCATTCATTCATTTCACCACTCTTCTAGCTCTCTTATCTTACCTCTTGGCTTACTTGTCTTCTTTCACACACTTTTATTTCACTCACACGCCCTTGTTTCCTTCCTCACTAATGCACCTCCCCCACTTTCTCCTTCCATTCAAGCATCTAATGTATCCCCCCATCCCTTGCAATACATGCTTGTAGACATTCTTTACTCACTTTATCTCAATTTTGGGTGTTGGGTGGTTTGATTTTGACTGTTTATTTTAATTTAAATAGAAACAGCTGGTTTAATTATCAACCACTGTACATACACACAGTGATATGCACCCATGTGTATCATAAGAGCCCCAATGTATATATTTTTTTTCTTCTTTTCTGACGCATACCGAACAACCACATAGAATCCTTAATTGAGCATATTAAGTTTAGTAAGTTGTAGTTCAAGTGAATTTCAGAAACAATATCAACATCTTCGTAATTCTTACAAAAGACAATTTCGTTTTGTAGATAATCAAAATGTTCCCCTTTCAGAATTTACACACTGTTCTACTTGACAATACAAGTCATCACAATAGCTGAAGGCCAGTGTTTTTATACCTGAGAATCATTTTTTCCACCTTCTTTTTGTGGCCCACTAATGCAATTTCAGTTGTATCTGCAACTGATTTTAACCAAGTGTGATCGATTGTGTTCAAGTAATTAAACTGACTTATTCTCTCTACAACACGTTTTATTTTCCATTTCAATGTTTTGTTTCAAAATGTGTGTATAACTTTAGACTTTTAAATCAGTTCCGCAATAAAAATTAACACCCCCTGTAATCACCGGAGACACACCTGGTATGGTATTTGGCTAATGGTGTAGTCATTCTAATCTCATTTCCTTGTTTGTGAGATACAAAAGCAGTGAATGTCTGTTTCAGAGTATGTGCGTATAAGCTAATGGAACATTTTTAGCCCCTCAAGCGATCGCAAGGATGTTAGTATGGGTACCGTCATAATTGCAACTAGCAGCTAGTCATGCAGACTGAGCGCTGCTATCTGCGGACACAGCAACATAATCGTGCTTCAGAGCTTCTTCAAAATGCAGCAGTAAAAAAAGGAATCAACTCTAAAGATAAGTGGGACCATATTTAATGCTCCACTGCTTTTAGTGAGGATGTTAGGCCAATCTGGAACATTTCCTGTATTTATAGAAGCAAAGTCATTATACTATTCTTGTGGTGTGAGAACACAATTTAACAGCAAGCTTAACCCCATCAACACACCATGAAGTCACGTCTCATCGTAGTCATCACTTTAATAAGACTCTAAACAGTGCAGTGTGAAACTAGAGAGAAACACTGATGATTACATGGCACAAATGTTTTCATACCGAACAATGCACGTTTCAACTCCATGCTAAACTATATGTTATACTACAACTTCCGCTCTATCTTCTGAAGTAGAACAGTGAATCACTTAAACTGGTGATTGATCAAAACCTGGAAAAATAATAAGCATAAACAACAGGATAATGGCAGAAGCAGAATCAGCATGAAATCTAATGGAAAGAAAATGACTTATTTTCTTTTACAGATGCTATGTAATTGCTACTTCCCAATTTATCAAAATTCCTCCGCCTGGCATTAGTAATACTGTATGTTATGTTTAAATATGTTTCTCAATTTTTATAGGTGGGAGGAAAGACTTCTTAGGTAGACCTTATGTAACTATTGCACAATCCTTTAATCACATTGACCTGCACTTTACAGACATGTCCTTCAGAACTACTGAATACCTCTGCAATGAGTTCCACAGGCCACTTATTTTCCTGCTGCTTGTATGTTTCCACACAGTACAATATCACATTGAGTTTTCTTCCACTTGAGTCAAAATTCAAGTGTAGAGAGGTTGTGAGATTCTCTGCTAGTTTACATTTCTGTCTTAAGGCAATGTTTTCTAGGACACAAAAGGTGTGTATTCCCAACCAGGATGGGGTATACTGGCCTTTTTTGTGTAACTTACCACAGTAAGAATGAGAGGTTACTGGGTCAAAGAAGACAGGTAAAAGTTTGATTCCAGTCAACAGGGAGAACTTAGAGATTATATGCAGGTTTTGGAATCATTCTTCCCCAACTGAAATCCATCTCATGTTTCTTTCTTGTATCCACCAAGTTAACCGTTAGAAGACCGTTAGAGGATCCCCTCCAAATGAGCTCAGTGTAAGTGATGGTATTGCAAAAAAGTATTTAAAGGTTATCTGAAGATAATATGAAGCTTCAGTTAGTCAAATAAAGTGGATATCTTCCAAAGTTAGTCTTTTTAGTAAAAAATTCCTCTTTGCGTCTCAATGGACAGTGTTTTCCTGTTGAACTGCAGCGGAAGGATTGTAACAAAAAGAGGGAATTTGGCATTTAAAACACAGTAACTTTCAAAGATATTGACTTGATAACGACTAATTTGGATGGCTGAAGCCTCATATTAAACAATATATAATATAATAATATATAATATATAATATAATATATAAGCAAAAAATACATTTTTGTGAGGAAGGAGAACTATAGATTTTGTCCCTCATCACTTATACTGAAAGTGCATTATGAAGGGATCTCTTAAACGCACAATATGTAATTTCAGACCGCTAGGGGTCTCTCAATCAAAACAATAACAAAAGATGGAGTGTGATGACGGTGTGAAGTAGCAAGGGATCATGGGAGTTGTTAATCATTAGGGATGTTTTTACCCGCAGAGGTCTCCTCCTCTCCAGAACAAACGGACCTGGTGATTACAGGTAAAAACACTGGATAAAGCTGTTTCACCTAAAAAATCAGTGTTTCTCCGACGATTTACGGCAACCACCAGACATCCGGTACGGGCTGTTAGCCGAGCTGCTGCTAACGCTTGTTCTGTTTATTTTTTCTATAACTTTAGATCCAGACATTCAGCCGGTTTCTCCCGGGAGCCGAATTATCCGCAGAGGTCTCCTCCTCTCCAAAACCAAACGTACACGCAGATTAAAATCGTTAAAGTACTAATTAAAGCTGTTTTACCTAAAAAAATTAGTGTTTCTCTGACAATGTACGGCGACCACCGGACGTCCAGTACAGGCTATTAGCCGAGCTGCTGCTAACGGACTCTGTCCTTAGACCCTCGATTCAAATAAGGAAAAACTCCCTAAAAAGCCTTTAACGGGGCGGAAAAAATGGAGGAAACCTCAAGAAGAACAACCAAGGAGGGCGTGCCCTCCTCTGGCACAGTTTGCTGAGATTGAAAAGGCCAAACACATCCAGGCCAGTGCTCTGCTGTTCTTCATGTAGCTTGTCAAGCTTTGTTTGGATCCACAGAGCTTCTTACATACAACATGTTTGTGCAGGTGATTCTTCTGTTACCACCCACCAGCCAGAATCCTGCTGCATGCACAGCTTGCTCTATTAACAGGCATCCCTGGTGTTCAGTCCTATTGTGAAAATGACATAACACCAAGGTAGAGATGTGGTGGTGTCTGTTCTAAAATGACAGGATTTGATTCACGAGTGTGTGTCAGAAAATAGCCCAATCTGACTAACCTGTCTGCATCAAAACTGACTACCAAGAGCCACTGGGCTGCTTTGAGTAGCATCTGTTTTTATATCCTTGAATTTTCAAAAATGTTTTTCACACCTGTGCAGTCTTTGTGACAGGTGCATCGGTGGAGTAGCCATGTACTAAAAAGAATGACGAAGGTCGTTGACCAAAACATTTTATATATTAAAGTATCTTTATTGACTCAGTGAAGACAGTGTGCAGGTGTCCCTTCTTCTTTATATGTCCTTTTGACAGATATTCTTGCGTGCCAAACTACATCACAAGCTTTTGTTGTCTCTGTTGCCTCTACTGCTTGGACTCTTGTTTACTCAAATGGCTAAAATGCAGGGAATGAGGACTGTGGGAGGAATTTGCTAAATTGAGCTTAAGTTGTGCAAAAATTAAAAACTCATGTCTCTGAGCAGTTCAACTCTCAAACTCACTTTGTTTACAGACAGCAAAAAGTCAATTAAAAGTACTAAAAGACTTTTTTTTTCTTAGTTTTAATACAAGCAGTCTGCTCTGCACAGTGGAGGCGTGTCCTTATTTGGGCAGGTGACTTTACTCAATTGGGAATCCTCAACACAGCGTGTGACTCCCTGTTCCTGGACTCCTCTAGCCAGCGGCATGTTTTAACACCGCGGTCGGGTCAAAGCTGGCCCTTGATGAAAAGGTTGCTCAGCAGACCGCATGCTGTCAGGTGGGCCATCGGAGGCCTGGCTCCCTCCCTGCTGCTAACTCAGGCAAGCAAAAGAGAGAAACACTAGCACTGCTCTTCATTTCAATCACTGCAATGTACAGCTTGATTTGCACTTGTTTTTTCACCCTTTGGGCTAGTGCATCACAGTTTCGGCCAGCCCATTTTCATTATTTTCTGCCTTGTGCACTAACTCCTGTTTTCTGCTCCCCTTTCACAGCATCCCTCATCCTCTCAATCTGTATGAAACAGACTAAATGGGACTCTGCCACAGGTGTGTATCAATCACTGAGAAGGTTTTGAGTGAGAGTAAGTTTATGCATATAGGAAGAGAACACTCATTACAACCCAAATAATCAAATCAAATAAATAAAAAATACACAAAATCAAACAACAGAGCATAAAAATCTCTGAAAGTGACGTTTTCTGACATACGCTAAGTATATTGTATAGGATAACAATGCAAAAGCACCATTGCATCACAAACATCATCACCAGGCATATACTGTTAAACATGAGGTCACTTGCTGTACATTAAAGGGAGTGACTTGATCAGTGATGGCTGATTTACAGACTTCTCTGTCCCTAAACCAAAAGAAACATGGTGGCATTTTATCCTTCACTCCAAAGCTTCATTCTTTATATGTACAAACTCTCTATGAAGTTGCATGAGGGCCATTCTGAAGGAGTTAATAAACAGATCTTATGTTTATATTCAGATCAAGTTCTTATGACTGCAAGAGTAAGATCAACACTAACAATATAAAAATACTTTATCAAATTTAGCCCTTTTGTAAAATTACAAACTACAGACGTGCACCAATTCCACCTGGTAGGATTCAGACACACTGAGCTGGTTCCCACACAGATCAATGATGTAAAACATTTTGCTGTTATTCAGATGAGATATGTACTGTGGCTACTAAAACGATTAACCCTGTTTGACTTGTACTTTTTGTGCAATTAAATAAATTCAGAATGCATTTGTTAGCGATTTCAGCAAAGCTCTCTTTTCTGTCACAGTAAAGTGGAGTACTTATGATGGTACTTATGATGGACAAATTCAGTTTTTTTAGAGTATTCAGAGTTGAAAAAGTACATCTATGTTGTAACACGTTCTATATGTTAGATATGCTACCTTTCCTCATCCATAAAGCTTGGCATATTGTTGTTTTTGTTTAGTTTTACAGCTGATTTTTCTGTATTTCAGTATAGTGCAAATTCTGGAGTAAATGTGAAATATCGGCAACTTAGAAATTGAATAGAGTTTCTGAAGAAAAAATAAACCACAAGTCAGCCTTGATTGTTACATGTAAATCTACATCCTTGTTACTGTATTATGGAGATAAAAGATGAAAAGTTACAAACAAAAAACAGGTCCTTGTAAATGGAGCTTTAACGGTCTGTATTTTTATTTCTCAAATCATCTGTCATTCCCATCCTCACGCATGCTCACTCATAATTTCCTTGCTGTCATTGCCCGGGCGTCAATTGAGACGTCAGCTCTTCACATCAGCAGGTCACATCTAACCAATAACGCGCTGACACACCTTCATTGTCAGCCTATCATCTTGTGGCTGTCTTTTTAAATATGTTTTCACGCTGCTGTTATGTGCGCCCCACTACCGCCCCATCACCACTCAGTCAGATTCATCAGTGCATCACTTCATCAACCTCATCAGCCTTATCAGTCTCAGTAGAAGTCATCAGCTACCACCACCACCACCAGTGTCTAGACTCCATGGGGGCATTTATCTCTTTATCTTGTCCCTCAATTCAAAACCTCCCTGTAGAGTCTAAGTGCCAAAGACTTTTGACAAGACTTAATCATCAATATCATCTGTATAATAAACAATTCTGTTTGCTTCATTCACTGGTCTCTCCTGATCTTTTGTAAGTGATCATGTCTGTCTTACTGAGTTTGCCTTTTCATGTGGAATTTACTGTGTATTTGTCAAACTTCATGAAATAGAGATAATGAGATAATGTGACTGAATGAAGTTTGTAGTGATTTCAGACACAAAACTGTTTCGGATTAGTGCTCTTACTTTTATGCATACACCCTGCGGGATTTATGGAAGCGATGTAAGGGAGGAGAATCAGCTGGATTCCAGCTTTTCCCTTCTTCCAACCATTCCTGGGAGGCCACCTTTGATTATGTTATAATTCTTTGTCTCTCTTTGTCTCCCCTTGTCGCACTTTGTCTCAGCTTCTAAATCCCACAGCTAATCTCCAAAACATGCTTAGCTAGCCTTGGCAAAAGTGCTCCTATAGGCATTAAAGTAGCAGAATCATCTTGTTCACTTTAAATTGTTGCCTTTCTTCAAAAATGTTTTCTTTGTTTCTTTCTTAGTTTTTTTTTAAGTTTTTTTTTTTTAAATTAACAAAAACAATTGCAGTTCAACTGGCACTGTAATAGAATAGATCATTTCTTTGGTATTTTTCAATTCCTCAGCTCAAATTTCTTACTGTTTGCATTCAATGCAACACAGCACACCACAAACTGTAAGAAAACCTTATGAAATTATGAGGTTAACATTTTATTCAGAAGCAACTTTCTTGATAAAAGCCCCCGCAAGGTTGAAGTTTTATTAACACTTTAGCAGAGAAATGCAGATCCATTCACAATTGATTTTAATAGCTTTAATTGAATTTAAACAAATGATTGCATTAAAAATGAAGCATTCTCTCTCAAAACACAGTATGTCCACTCAAGACAAAGAAAGTTTAAATCTTAATATCTCTATATATCTAAACTATAGATGATTTTAGAAATCATGGAAGAATTGCTGTCATTTTTTCAAATTATATTATTTGCTCATATATACACATTCCCCCTACTATGTGAAATATGTCATAATATTTAGATTATTATTACATATTATTATTTAGAGTTCTGAGCCCATTCATACTCTTCTAAAATGAGACTGCCCCCAAATTATAATTCTTATCCTTCAGGAACAAAAGGAGGAAATAATGTGATGTCACGGAGCCACAAAGTCTGCTGAGCAGCGAGGTCAGGATGGATGAAGGGATCAGCAAAACTCCCAACTTTGACATGGGAATCAACTGTTACCTTCCTGTTTCCTACAGGCAGTCAATGTTGCTTTCTTTTAACCATGACTATGATTGTTCCATAACCATAATCAAGTAGATATTTGAGCCCAAATCATGATCTTTTCCTAACTCTAACCAAGTCATTTTGTGCCTAAATCTAACCAAACCTTAGTCATATTGGTATCAACAATGATTTGTACATTATAGTTTTGGAAGTTACTGACAAATTATGATCTCCTGCTTACAGGGGTGTCAAACAGAAAACGCTGTATATTTCTGCTTAATTCTGAGTATGTTTTGCGTAAAATAATGCTTTATAGTATTTATAGTCTAAGCATGAGTCTAAGTATAACTCAAAATCTACAATTTGTCTAACATCCAACAAGCACTCAACCCCTGTAGACTTATAAGGTGGTTTTAAAAGTTTAAAAAGCAGCACACAGAGTCAAGAAACAGGCCTGCAGAGCTCAGATTAAAGTTCCCGCATTGGTTGGACTTTGCCATTTGGATTTCGTTGCTCTAAGCGCCTTTGAATTTGTCAAACATGTTAAGAGTTTGAACATTTCCAAACATTTAAGTCATAGGAAGAAAAGAGTAAAACTAAAATAAATACACAGCAGTGTGTCTGTGCAAACGTCCACAGCCTCGAGGTTTACAGGCAATGCCAGATTGATGATGTTCAAACAGCAGCTGAAAGAGCTGTGAGGGATTTTATAAAGAGCTCAGGGGGTGACAGCTGAGTCGGGCTGACATGAACCTTGACCTTACACCTCTTTAGAATGTCAGCAGGCACGCACATGTGCACATGCTAACGCTAACGCACACAGGCTTACAGGGCCCAGCAATTCTTTAAATACACGTGCATTTCTCTCTCCCTCACTTTGTCTCACACACCAACACACACGCAGTCTTTGAAGGCCGTGGCAGTAGGCACTAATGTGTTGCAGGGTCTCAGTAAGTAGCTGCAAACTGTTTTCTTTCATCTTCAGGGGAATAGATGAGGAGATAGGAGGATGTGGATGGAAATCATCAGGCAGCCAGACTGCCATCACATGAGCAACTCTTATCTCCAAAAAGCCAGGTTTTCAGGAACTCCCTTGTTTTCAGACGAACAGCACCAGTTTTTTTTTGCCTGGGTTTTGAAATGTTTATACAAAGGTGAAGTGTTATTAAATACAGAATATTCCGAGCAATTCGAACTTTGAAATCAAAGAAATCACAGGAATGATATTAACCATTAAATTTGTTTTACAGTGTCGAGGCAAGGAGAAAGAATAAGCTTGATTTGCACAATATTTCAATATCTTTTGATATTATGTTTAGCAGACGAATGAATGAACAAATCATCCTGCACGACAAACCAATCAAAAGTTGTGAAAATAAGCCTCAAATTTATTCTGAAAAAACTTGAGTCTTAATGCCACAGTCAGTAAATTTGAGGGAAAACAGGAACAAACAGCACCTCAGCTCATCTACAAAGAGCAAAGTTCTGCTGCTTCAGACTTGACATCAACTGGTACCTTGGTTGTAGACAAAAAACGAATGTTTAATCAGTGGGGGAATTACTTTTCTTGAAGACGAACTTCCCAATAACTCATACCTAAATGTTTTTAATCACACAAAGTAGTATATTATGGCTTTTCGTTTATTTTCATTTATCTTATCAAGTCATTAAGGAAATTGGTCGTCACATATGTGATTTATTACTATCTTATCACTATTCAGACAAACCAGACAGAAGCAGACGGTCAGAAGTTGTAGTAATGTATTCCATCAGTAAGTGTTCTCCATCGATCATAAAAGAACATTATCTGACGTTCTTCATTTAGTCTAATCTCAATTCAATGCTCCTCACATACAGATGGATGAAGCACTTTTACATGTATGCACAAATATACTCAGACTCACTCATTTTCTCTTCCTCTTGCGTCTCAAGTTTGCTTTTTCATTTATTTTCTAAAAAAACCAACCTAATTTTCTCTTTGTTTCTTGCAGTCGAAAAGAGTATACTGCTGCAGCAAACTCCTAATTATTTAATTACATCAATACTGGTCACTGCTGGAATCGCAGTTGTAATTAAGTGTGATTTGAGGTTCCGGGGGTGTGCATGAATTAATAATGAGCTAATCAAAAACCACTTGGGCTGATTGCCAGGACATTAACACCTAGAAAAAGGAAGGGGATTAACTGTTGTCTGCTTCTGGTGTATGGAGCACATCTGCATCCACTACCTCCAGTGATTAATTGTTTTGACTTAATCCTACGATTAATTTATTTTTGTGTATTTTTTTTTTAAGTTGAGTGTCTCATGGCCCTGTACAGCACTTGAGGCCTGTTTTAAATCTGTTGTGTATTAGCTACCAGTAAACACACGTGCGCGCGCACACACACACACACACACACACACACACACACAAATTGAAGTATCATTTTTAAAGGTACAAGAGTATTTCTCAAGGGAAATTTGTCAGGAGACAAAGTGATAGTATGACATCTCTCTCAAAATGCAATTTTGTCTCCACAAGCAACCTGTCGAAGCACATGATCAGAAAAAAAATTCTTACATCTAACAAAACACATCAAACTGTTACAGGTGATGGTGAGGACGCCTCAACCCTTTCAAAACAGGCTCAGATCAGTTTTCAACCAGGTGTGTAGCAGCAACACAGAGAAATTACTTTCGCTGAGCAACTTCCATACTGTATAAAGACCCAAACACTAGCCAACACTGTTCTATACATGCAGTATCCAGCTGTATTATGTGTATCTGTATGGACTTTATATAAGTAATTTTGCTCTCCTTGATATGAAAAACGTTTAAAAGCATGAACCCTGAAGTCATGTATTATTTGAGGACCATACATTTTTGTGATTTTAGTTAACTTCTGAGGTCAACTCAATTCACATTTTTGCTGACAAAAGGCTGTAAAGAAGAAAAACAATGAATTTGGTTTCAGTCTTTTGATGAAAGGCAACCACATCAAGGGGCATGAAATTAAAGTTTTTGGCAGATTAACATTTCACACCAAGAAACAAAATAGAAAGCAGTTTTGCCTTGGAAACATTTGACATAATAACAAAAATGACATGTTCAGAAATACTTGGATGAACATATTTTAAATAAGAATAAACGCATCAGAACATCAAAAAACTGGGTTTTATTTTAGCCTCTTGACTGACTGTGGTTCTGCAATAAAAATCTTCATAGTGTGGATGCTGCAATGAAGCGGGACCACCCACTGACCCATGCTAGGGTGGCATATTCTGGTAGGCAGTAGAGGCAGATGGTGAGTGTCTAGCCTCCTCTTGCATGACAGAGCTGGATCTGTCAAATGGCTGTGGTGTTACAGAGAATGTTGTTTGGCCATGACTCTGTCGTGTGTTTTCTGATGAGGTTTCAAAGTCTTCCAGTGCTCACGGGATTCTCACCACAGGATTTATTTCTTCATTGAGTCTTTTGGTCTAATAGACCAGAGTTAACAACAGCGTCTCTGATTAACTTTTCGGTTCTACAAATAAGCGTCACAGCACTGCATAGGGGTTTCAGATTCTGTGTATCCTCTGAATTTGTTCCACCCATACAGCATTTCAATTGGCTGATGTTAGATACTTTTTAACAAGTAACACATACATTTCCAGACTTGTATTGATGACGCTGACATATACTGGCTGATAATAATAGCTTTCAACAAGAACAACCTTCTGTTCAGCATGTGTGGCAACAGGCATGACATGAGGGAAGCATATTCACAGTCATGCCAGCTTGCAGCCCCAGACCTACTGGGAGATTGTTGCTTTCTGCTTCTCTTATGAGCCTCTCAGTGACTTTGTTCTTGACTTGTAATCTGCCACTGTAAATGAGTGAATTATTAAAAACATGTTCATACATTTATACATGTATCTCCCCTTTTTTCATGATAAATGAGCGCAGAAAAGTCAGTATCAAGCCTAACTTTTAATTACTGCCTGGTGGAAAGCTCTGTCTCCAGTGCCATGAAGGGAAACTTTGCCAATTTTCAACCAGCATTGTGTCATTATAATGTGGGTAGTATATGAAAATGAACAATGTTCACCTTCCCTCCATGTTGCCTGCACCCAGAGCTCCCCACTCATTTCCCGGCAAAGGTCCGCCAGATGATGTTATCCAGCGGACTTTTGAGATCTGCCTTAGACTACAAACTTTGTTTCCACATTTTCTGTAGTGGTGCCTTCAATGACAGTAAAATGTGAGTCTCCCAAAACACTACCGCCAACCATGTTACACTAGCGATGGGGAAAGCAGACACTAAAATAGCAGACTTCTAAATACTTTTTAAAAAAATGGAAGAAAACTAGTTTCATGATACAAGGCTGAATATCCAGCTGTTGAATCAAGCAGCCTGACTTCAGCTGCTGAGTTTCTCCATGATAACACTAACACCAACACAAACAGACAACTAGCTTTACAATATAATGTTGGAGTAGAGATATGCCGTTACTATTACAACTTATGAGGCCAAATAAAGTGCTGTGGAATCAGACAAAACTGAGTCTGGAAGAGGAAGCGATCACCAAAGCTAAGCTACAGCTGCAGCCAAACGCAGACAAACTTCAGCTGCTGAGTTTCTCTGTGATTCACTAACACTAACACTAACAAACAAACAACTAGCTTTATAATATAATATCAAAGCAGAGATGTGGCACGACTATTACAACTTATGAGGCTGAATATCGAGCTGTGTAATCAGACAGAATAGAGTATCAAGGAGAAAGATACCCCCGGAGCAACAGAACAGCCGCGGCTGAAATAAAGGTGCTGCACCCAGGTTAGATTTGCAGCAGCTTTGCCCAGTGATGATCGTCAGAAAGAAAGGGAATGGAACAGAAAACTCTGCACTGCAGCAAAATTCATGGTGCTTTAGTAAACCTGACTTTGTTTTGACAGAATATTTTGTCAGAATTTGCCAACTCTCAATCCAGAACAGGACAGTGACTGTGTGTTATCTGAAACTTGTGGGCGGCTGCAGTCAGTTTTGACCACAATCCAGTCCTTCTCATCGTCATCCAAAATAGGTAAAAGAAACAGTGTTTGCTTTCACACCGTTTTGATATATCCAGACTCGAAGAGGAAAAATGTTTTGTAAATGAAATAAGTCTCAGTAAAGAGATATAATACGGCACTAACTTTGTCTTTGGTGCTATTCTGGCTGTGAACTCACAGTCAATAGAGTCAGTCAGTCTGATTGGACAAGAAGCTCGAAATGCATTCAGGTTGTACAATTTCCGTTTAAGAGTGGTACGGGGAATCTATAGCCTCTGTCTCAGTTTTCTCTAGTCATAGAGCACAAATTTCCAAAATAATTGCACATTTCTACTACACAGGTGACCTAGTTTTAAAAAATCATCATATTCACAGAGGTGAATTTTTCCTCAGGAGAATGGTTGGGATCTATATTCAACAGGATACCTTTTCAAAGTTTCACTTCTCCACACACAGGTTTTCAGAAAAACAAAACTTTGCAAAGTGCCTCTTCATTGTCCCAATGGTGCTAGTGGATACCTACAATTGAAGCAGTCTCTGTTGGGAAAAAAAAAAAACCAGCAGATCAAGTCACGGTGGATCAAGTCTTGATTAGTTCTGGGTTGAGGGCTGGGGGTTTGGTCCTTGACTGAGCTTGAAGATTCCCTTGAAGATGGCAAACAATTAGGTAAAGTACCCATTACCGTCATTACAGATGGTGTATTCCACATCAGCTATATCATGGACAGAACATTTTCTGGCACATGTTTAACAACACTCTTTGAACCCAAAATGTGGTGGAAAACATGTCCTGGTGTAGCTAGCAGATCCTCCACAGAAGAAATCTGCTGTGATCTTGTCCCTATTCACTTTCTACTAAGCTGAGATCAAGGAAGGGGTGGCTATTGTTTTGTCCTTTTCATAAAAGACATTAATTGGCAATCATGATATTTACCTGTTTCTGCCCACTGCATTCTGCATGAGTGAATGATTAAGTGCATTATTACTTCACCATGACAGCCAATACAGCACATTTTAAATGGACAGTTGATTTTTTATGTATAAACCCGTTTTTTACCCATTTTTTACCCATCTGCCTTGGCATCCTTATAAACACACACATCAGGCAAAAAAAGCAAGAAGTGTTCGAGCCTGAGCATACACCTACACTCATATAAGCTTGGAGCCATATTCATTCAAAGAATGCCACTTAGTCTTTGAGTACAAGTAAAGATAGGCCTACTTGACATTACCACAGAGTCACTTGATCTGTTCAGTCTGAATTCCAACAATATTGACTTGATGTTCTTGACTGACAAGAGATGGATTCCTTTTATAGAGCCGGCTTTGTTGTTTTGCTGCCACCTGCTCTCCTGCAAGTGTCTGTCTGTATCACAATATGTCTTCTTTTCCACTTTGTTTCTCATTTTGTCAGCTTGTCAGGGCCCCATTTAGTGTGTCCCTATGTCCTATCTTTAATAATTAGCTGTTTTATTCATTCATTTTCCCCAAAGAGTATTGCTTATTTTATAAAGCCTGTCTCAAATGTGGTCTGACCCCTTGACCCTCTCTCAATGAGCTAGAAGCATTTGATTGGCCTTCATGTTTAATTATCACTAAAGAAATAAGATGCATTGGACTATTGTCATGGCATGGACAAAGATGAAAACAGTTGGACTTCCAATCAAGAAATGAACATTGCATTGATTTTCTCCTTCATGCTTTGTTCTGTAATGTTTGTACTTTTAGACCATTACACAGATTGTTATTATGTAAACAAATAAAACAACAAACAAATTATTTTTATGATCAATGTGTAATGCACTCTTTACTGCTTATGAGGTCACATGCTGACTGGGATTTACAATTTAATTTATTGTAGCTGCAGTATTTTGTTTTTCCTGCTAAATCCTACGATGTGAGTGTGTGCGTGTGTGACAGGAAACAATTCAATTTGATGACTGATACATTCTCTCCTTGTCTGTCTGTCTATCTGTCCATCTGTCTGTCTGGATAGATTTCTTGATTCACTTTTGTTCCTACGGGGATGGTGCACCCAGTGTACGGGACACAGTGCGGGTAACACAGAGCCATCTAGGGAATGAGATTGTCAGTACTCATCACCAAACAACCTACCAAACGACTAAAATAAAAACTGATCTGAAAGGATTGATATTGTGGTCAGTGTTAGAGAATAAACACACTCAAATGCATGTGCAGTCATACACACACACACACACACACGTGAAATCTCCAAACAAACACATGACTTCTCAGTCTTATTTTCTCTATCTCAAAATAACACACAAATAAATCCTTCTACAAACGCTCACATCTAGGTGTACCACCTGTGCCCCTCCTCTCCCCCGCCGCTCCTCTCTAATCCACTTGAATGTAGCTGGATATTAGATTAGAAAGTTATAGATGTGATTATTCGTCCCTGGGCGCAGCCATCTATTCGCTGATTAAAACGTGAACTGGGGGCCATTATGTAACTGCTTAAAGAGATTAAACCTAGTCACCCCCGTGGGGGCCTGCTCTCTGTTGTAACATACAATAGAGATAGCACAGAAGATGGCACACATGACGGCATGTTTTTTATACTTCCACAGGTACTAAGATAGAGGAGTAGAGGAGTGACAAAAGACTAATGTTAGAAGTGAGCCTGGTAATGTGAGTGTGTCGCATGTTTAACTTTCCAAGGAATTGAGTGTCTCTTTCAATATCTTCAATTAGTGAGTGGAAAGGCAGAAAGAGATTGGCTCCAATTTTGAAAAAGGATCCCCCCCCCCCCCCCCCCCCCACACACACACACACACACACACACAGTGACAAATTTCACAATTCACAATTTCAAGCAAGACTTTCTCTTTTTGTATTTTGCTGTTGCTCTTATGACAGGAAATAAGTGAACACCCAAGAAAAATGGACCTGGTTGAATGATGATAGTCCACGGTCTATGTTATCACTCAAACTAAAATATTAATAAGCAACATGCTGGTTGTCGGCTGCTCATTGTTGAGCCCTCTGGCAGTTGCTACTATGAGCAGAGCGTTGAAACAGCATTTTTTAGTTCAGCACTTTTAAAAGACCTGGCCAAATGAGTAGTCTACCTTCCGGTTTACTACTAAAAATATACTTGTTCTATATGTCCAATCAACACTTGTTTTAGATATGAAAGATTAAATGTATACACGTGTATTTTGAGAAGTGCGCTTGCTTACCATCTTACTCAGAGGTAGACGGGAAGACTGGTCTGAGTTACAATGTTTTATCATGTTAGCTAACTGGTCAGCATCCATACATCCCACACTGACCAGATTTTCATTCAGGTTCAACTTCACTTCAAGATAACTGCTCCTAAAACTACATCTAGCGACTAGGCTAGCCATTTCCCCCTGCTTCCAATATTTTTGCTCTATGAAGGCTAAACAAGTGCTGGACACACATATACGAAGCTTGAGTTAATAATATTCTTATCTATTATTGGGATGGTGTCAAATATGCATATAGTTCCTTTAACTGTACAACACTTGCCAACAAAAAGATTAGTGATTGCCTATCTACAGTCTGTAGCTCACATGGTTGCTGTGGTAGGGATCTCTTGTAACAATGTGTCATTTGACCACATCTTAGGGCAAAATGGTGTATATGACCATACAGACGGAGCAAAAGTCAGCAGGACACAACAATCATTCAAATGGCGATAACGGCGCACACTTTCTCCTCAAAGGTATTCATAGTGTTGTACTCAATCATACACAACAAATGTGACAGAAGTATTCGTGTGAAGAATGAAATTTAAAAAAAAAAAAAAAAGAACTAGAGAAAAGTTCACACCGTTTACTTTCTCACTTCTGCACCTAACCAGTCACTGTGTGTGAGGTGGGCGTGAATGTTGAATTGTCGGTTCCATAAAATTTCAAAAATTGTTGGACGCAGCTGGCCCAATACAGATTCAGACTTTGTTTGACAACCTGAGAAGCATACTGACAGGCTGTTCCAGTTTTAACCATGACTCACTGCAGTAAGTTTTCCTGATCATCAAGTGGAATTTACAGTGTTTATCATTTTTGATGAAAGAGATTTCCGCACACTTAGATCTATGCAGTATTCACATATTAAGTGACTACTTCATAGATCTAAGTGTGCGGAAATCTCTTTCATCAAGTTTGGACTCACTGATGCTTCCAGCAACTTATAAAGACATAGCTGGGTGGAGCAGTGGTCATCCTGCATTATCTACACTGTTTATCATTTTGCATACATTTTGAAGCAAATACGTACTTGATTGAATACACTGTATATATACTTTGAAACCATTTAAGGAATATACTTGCTGAGTTAGATGAGAAGGTTGATACCACTCTCACATCTATATGCTATAAAGCCACAGCCAGCAGACAATTAGCTTAGCATAAAGATAGAAACAGCTAAGCAAGCTCTGTCCAAAGTTAAAAAAAAACCACCTACTGGCACCTCTAGATTTTAGGAATTAACACGTTATGCATAGTTTGTTGAATTGTACAAAAGTGTAAATCCATCAACTCCTGCATTAATGAAAGGTAATGTGTAGGACTATTTCGGGCTATTGACTTCCTGGAGTCTCTGCTGATTGCCTGGATAGATATGAGAGTGGTATCGATATCCTCAAAAACTCTATACTGAAAATAACTGCATTAATAAGATGGTTGCACACTGATGTGCATCAATACAACAGCAGTGGACGATTGATATAAAAAAACAGAATGAGCCCTATTTTCTTCAAATTAGGACTATCATAAGACCTTTCTCTCATGTCTTTGATGCTATGGGTTACAAGCACATGCAACCAATGGGAAAATGTGTTCAGCTTTTAACATACTGTATATCTATCTCTTTAATGATGATAAACATGAATAAAGTGATGTTGGATTGTCTTTGATGATCCTCACATTCAAAGAAAAAGGGAGATAGAGACAGTGTGACAAAGTCCTCCAGGAGTTTAGTTAAAAGTAGAGCTACTGGGCTCTGGGGCAGACAGGGTAGCACAGACACACACACACACACACACACACACTATCTTTATTCTTTCAGCTTAAGTGGAGCAGTTATTCAGCATGGAAATAACAATCCAAAAAGTGAAAAGTGAGGAGGAGGATTCAGATTCACAATCAACATTTTAAATGACTGCTATAGAAGCCAGTCTGCTTTTTCAAGAATATGAAGTGCTGTGCAGAATGTGCAAAAGGTCTGACCTATAAAAGCCTTCAAAATCAGCACTGAATTTAGCAACAGGTTCAAAGATACTCTAAGTATTTGACATTTTTTAAAATTTCTATGACTTTTGGTTTGGCATTTGCTACAATACTGCATGTATACTTCTACATATCAATTATGTCTATAGAAAACCTTGTATCTCGTTACAGTAATATTATTATTTCAGGAGCTAAGAAAGATACCGTTTTAGATTGACCACTGGACATTTTTGATGGGATTTATGTGATGTGATTGTTTTATGCTGTTTTGGTCTGTTTATCCTTTGCTCAGAACCAGTTCAACCATCCAACATTCATTTCTGATTAAGTTTACTTACCTTAAATATCCCCTCCATACATGTTTTAGGATATATAAAAATGCTGGTTTTTCACCAAAAAAAGAGTCCAATTACCTCATTAAAATCCTTAAAATGACATCTCCTCCTTCTCCCTCATTAAAAAATCCAGAATCTATCAATACGCAAATGTTTTTCATTTCAAAGGTTTATCTGCTGGATACAAGATGTCTTTTACTTTGCTGAAAAGTCCATTCTCAGTGTATGTGCACTGGAAGTTTCAAGTTTCCTCATCACACTTGTGAAAAATTGCACACTGGACCAGGATTGGCTTCAAACTAGTTGTGATGTCACAAATCATACACACCTTAATCTCAGATTTTCTATTAGCTCATGAATGTGAAAATGGTCTTCAAGTGTCACACTCTGCACAAACAGTATGTCATTCTGCACAATGATGGTCAAATATCCAACTGATTGAACAATAAGGAAAACACATTTCTGAATTTGAGGGGGACTTAAAGCGTAAGAGAGAGAGCCTGCACTATAGGCACAACAGTGCTTTGAGTAAACTGCGAATGTCAGGACGCTAACATACTGGTTTTTAGCAGGTATAATATTTATTATTTTTAACATATTAGTTTAGCTTGTTAGCATGCTAATAATTGCGAATTATCACTGAACACAAAGTACAGCTAAGGCTGATGGAAATGTTATAAACCAAAGTATTGGACAAAATGAAATTTTGACCTGATTAAAAGTGATTCAACCTGAGGGGGACATGGATTTTTATACCAAATTCAATGGCATTTCATCCCATAGTTGTTGAAGCATTTCACTCAAAACCACAAATATCTTCCTCATTGGTGGTGCTTGAGCAAAAGTCAGGGGATAACCAAAGACAATAGGATTCTTCATCTGGGGACCATGAATGTCTGCACAAAATTTCATGGAAATTCATTCAATAGTTGTTGAGATATTTCAGCCTGGACCAAAGTGGTGGACCAACCGACAGACCAACATAGCCATGTGTAGCTAAAAATGATATGATCCACTAAACACACTGTCAGCATTGTTCATAGAGTGTAACTTAAAAGACATAATATTTGATTGAAAGTAGTTCCAATGAAAACGATTGACACATGTGTTAAAGTGTTGTGTACTTTGGTTTGAACTTGGAACTGTGACAATCCTATTGCCATTGACTGTTGCTAGTGTAAGTGCTGATCCATATCCAAGCGTGCCATATGTTTCTTGTGTAACTTATTGCTTTCCCATTCCCAATAAAGTGGCAGAATAAAAAGGCTTTTACAGGTCCCTGCGGGTAGCAGCTACTTCCAGTGGTAGTCACTGAGCTGTGCTGCTGTGGTGACAAATGGCACCAAGCACATATTTTACTATTGCCATTTACAATGCATGATCCAGGCTGGGCTGCTCAAATGACTGTGCAGAAACACTATCAAGAGCAGAAACACTATCGAGAATTATGTTAGCTGGAAGTGTGTGTGTGTGTGTGTGTGTATGTATGTATGTGTGCGTATGTGTGTGCGCGCTGCAAAGACATACAAATATGTATTGAACTTGTTTTGATTTTCTTCAGTTATCAGACACATAAGCATGTTTATCTTACTAGTAAGACATTTCAAGGTAACACTGGTTACGTAGTGGTAGTGCAGAGACATTATGTCTCCTTGTACCTTGCAGAGATGGAGTTTATACAAACAGAAAATCAGATTTGTGTTGAGATAAATGAGTATGTTATATCATGGCAAACAAACCTTAAGTCACAAGGATTCAAGTGGCTACCGCATGTTTCTTTATTTTGCTGGAAGCAGCATCATTTTTTGTAGCACTATTATATGGCTGTGAAATCTCCTTGAGGAATAACAGTTTCTGATACTTGCTTTAAAAAAATCATCAACCCTTGATAAATGTGAACTAATTGCTTTGTTCATATCTATGTAATGGTATTACCTTTTCCCATGAACCCACTTTAAAGATAAGACATACACAGTGTTAAAGTGAAATAGATGAGTAAGTGACTTCCATTGGCTACAGATGAAGGAAAATTATGAAGTGCTTTCATATATTTTTTAAAAATGTAATCCTTAACAGGGTTCGCAGCGTCATTTTGGTTTTACATGGCATGAAATGTGCTTTGCCTGCTTAATAAAGAAGTTTGTGGAGTATAACCCTTCACAGCATACTTTCCTCTGCAGGTCCTGCGACGATGGCCGTCAGGGGGCAGACATCAGGCGGTAGAAGCTCTCGGAGTAACGTGGCTCCCTGGTCTGTTCCACATCGGCAGCAGTTCAAGGTGTGTACACGCGCAAGAAATAGATGTATAAAGAAAGGCAGAATACTGTAAAATGAAAGTCACAATCATGCAAATCATATGCACCAGCAAATTAAAAAAAACGATTAAAAAATATGCCTCTAAAAGTCTCTACAAGAAAATAGGATATTTAAGCATCTGGAATAAAGTGTAAGAGTGCGAGGAAATGCACTTCATCCTTGTCAAGAGACAAAAATATATCAGTTCAGGCATGTGAGCAAGAGTCGGCTGTTTTGCAAATGTTTATCCCCTGTTTTTAATGTTATTAAAGTACGAAAGAGAGGCAGGAGGAGAGAGGGAGAAATGAGAGTTAGTATGGTGGTAGCCAGAGGGCGGTGGCATTTCTCTCTCTCTGCGTAAACGGAGAGTGGAGAAGCAGAGAGCGCACGGAGAGGAAAGGAGAGCTTAGTGGCAAGGCAGCAGTGCCGCTGACACGAGTGAAGGGACCCCGCGGTTATTTCCACCACCTCTCTCTCTTCTCACAGCTTAACCTGCGCCTTCTGAGACGGACTTAGACATCGGGACTAGAGGCTACCCACCTTTTGTTTTGGACTCGTTTTATCACTAGACCCTGTGTTGGCGAGGAGGTCTGATTTCCCCCCACACACACCGTGGACCGAGGAGTTTTGCGTGTTTATGTGTTTTATGCATTGCCTGTAATGGGGAAAAGTGGACAGAGAAGTGGAATAGGACACGGGGGTTGCAGCTTGGTGAGGATGTGCGCCACGCCGGGGACCCTGCTTCTCCTGGTGCTCATTCACTCAGGAGTCGCCCAAGGTAAGGCTGGAGAGCGCGTCTTCTGTGAAACCTTTAGATACACCTTAATTGTTTCAAAAATGATGAATCTTTTCAGTCATCGCCGAGATGCGGCTGTGTGTCGCTGGCAGCATGACATGTTAGTAGGCGGTGAGGAAGAAGCCTCCTGCCGAAGAGGTGTACTTTTTTGCCATCTTTCCGTTTAAATTGAGCTGATGCTTTACAGTCAGCGTCTTGGTGTAAAATCAAATTTGCGCATTTTCTTGCCTGCACTTGAAGTGGGTTCAAACTGAAAAGGCAAAACTCGCTGCCTTCGTTTCCCTACGAGAAACAACATATTTAGAAAGACCAGAATAAATATGTGGCAGACTGTGAGTAATATGTGAGAAAATGTCACGAAATATATAGCTCCGCTCGCTATTGAGAACCAGATTTAAACAAACAATCAAACAAACAAACAAAAAAAACACGAATGTGACCACAAAAACTCACGAGGAACACAAGTGAAATTGCATATCGTAGAGATTTTTCGTCAGGACTGTTTTCATCTGGGTAGATCAAGTCCGAGGTTGCAGTTACATTAAGATGAAAACTGTAACGAGCAGGACTGGAGTCCACGATTAGGCGACTAATGTCTTATTGCGAAGCGCTTAACAAAATGCGACGCTTCACTGCTCCGATTGGAAAATTGATCAGAAGTCGCCAAACACGTAGAAGCAGTGATACAAACCTCACAACAAAAACATGAAGAATATCCAGCGCACATCATGGTTGGATTAAAGATAAAATGCCACGAGATTATCAACTTTATTAGCCTAAGAGAGAATTTAAAAGGCTCAGAGTATATGAAATACTAAGCTGTTGAAATGATGAGGTGTTGTGTATTACCCTATTCACACTGTACGCCCCCAGTGAACCATAGCAGGAATATTAAAGTGATATTTCTGAAGAGTCTGCTGCTTGTGGAGCATATTGCAGGTCACAGGCTGAACGAAACCTGAACAAGCAGCCTAACTTTCTACTATTAAAACATTTTATTCTTATTTGAGAGCTCTGATGAATTCACAACACAATAGGCTGCTCCCCAGAAATGCTGAAGGGGAAAAAACATACATTTCACACTCTCTTTGACCTTCTCAGGGAGAACTTGTGCCTTGTTAATGTTCATCCAAAAGCATTAATGTCCAACCCTTCTTTTGTTTTACCAAGCTGCATAATGCACCACAGTAGTCCCGTTTGGCCTCAATAACCGAGGAAGTTTGACCTTATTATAGGCACTTATGGTGTATTTCATCCCCTATTGCAATTTGTAAGTATTATATTCTAATATCCTATTAGGGGATAGTGTTGCTTTAATCTTTACCCTCTATTATATGTCTAATACTCCACTTAAAGGATATAGAAACTTGCCCAGTCTACACCAGAATGTTGTCAGTAAATTGGTATCGACATTACTGATTGGTCTGAGGTTTTTGTGCTAAATTTGGGCATTAATTGGACATGATTTTTCTGCCACCTTTCTCTCATTGCCCCGGGGACCAACATTTCAGCGACACTCACCAATATTCATTATGACCACTCTCTATTGGTTTACTGTTAAATCAATACATTGCAATTTAGGGACACAATTTGAGTATGCTTTTGCCCACCTCCTGATAAATTGCACCTTGCCACCAACATGTGACTCAATTTGACTTTGGTGGAGAAAGCTGATAATTGGATACTAAAAGTGTTGATGCTTTTCAGAGAGATGAAACTCCTCGATCTTTGCACACTCCTGAAAACCTTTTCAAAGTTTTATATCTCTCTGGTTTTCCTCTCCTCTTCTAGTTTGGGTTTGTGTGTTGTATTAGTGTCTGTTGTTTCTCTGTTCCAAACAATTTGACTCATGTCTCTGAAGTTGTTTTTTTGTGTGTGTAGAGTCACTCCATTTGTTGTTCAACTGAATGGGGAAAACACACAAACGCATTGGCCTAACTATGGGGGAGTGGGCGGCTTTGTGTACATAGCCGATCCTCTGTGCTGGATTCAATTCCCAGTCCACTCAGGTGGAGAACTTCCTTTAAATTACAAAAATTCAGTTTATGTGGATTTTGTCTTTGTATTGTAAATACAAACTGTTATTTCAGCCAAATAATTCTGCTGTGTAGTGCTGCTCATGCATCATTTAGTGTCTTACGGCCAGTTGTTGCCTCCAGTTTAACTCCACCGTGGAATATGTGGTTTGCTAAGTTTAATAGCTGAGTTTGTTTTCGAGGTCATGACAAATGATGTTCAGGATGATGGTGTTTGTGGAAATGATACCGACACTGCTGAGGATTCAAATGTAATAATGATGAATGACAAGAACCCTGAAATATTCAGATTTCTTTTTTTAAAAATTCCATTTCCAGTTCACTTAACCCACACAAAATGGATTTAATCCAAGTTGTTCTACTTTAAATCCAGGTCTCTCCTGAGAATTTAATTATGAACCTTTTTTAACCATGTAAACTGGCATCTTTCTCCTAGTCTTGCAGAGCCATAGACAGTGTGTTAGACTATGGGAGACCCTCTTGCACACGCTCACGCAGACATGTGCAAATACAATGAGAGGAGAGTGTCAGTTGAGATCCTCTCATGCCAGCTTGAGTGCATGTGCCAGCCTTCTAACTAAACCCCACCCTCAAGTCTTTTGGCCTGTTAAGAAGCCATTAGCTAAGCCCCCTTACATTTGATCTTGAATGAATGAGTGTCAAGATCACTTTACAAAGTCTGAAAAGTCCCCTTGTTTATTATGATGACTAAGCTGCAGTATAGCCAGGTTCAACAGTTCAGCTGCTATAGGGTGTTAGTGTGAAAAACATTCGGTGAGTTTCTGCTTTATGTGGCCCTGCGGTCCCACTCATTTTCAGATTCCACAGTTTGGCTGTTGGGTTCCGGTTACATCATATTTCTGCGGCGTGTTGTTTTTTCAGTTACACACTTTTCTTTAGATTTAACATGCACATCTATTCTAGGATGTCCTCTCACTTTGTTCAAAATATATCTTCTTAAACTGTAGATAGTGGACAGTCAAAAGTTTGGACACACCTTCCCATTCACTTGAATGAAAAAGTGTATGACTATGTTGATGTTTGTGTGTCTGTGCAGATGAGGGTGGGTGTGTAGGTGTATGTACGTGAACACAGTAGTCCAGAGGTGTAAAGATGTACTGGAAGTGCTCCTATGAGGTGTGTGTGTGTGTGTGTGAGTGTGCCCATGAACTTGGCAGTGTATGGATGTTCTCAGAGAACTCCTGTGGAGTGTGTGTGTTTCTGTGCACACATATGTGTGTGCCAGCATGTCTATACGTGGGAGATTGTGTGATTTTGTACATGTGTGTGTGAACTTGGCATTGTAACAGCACTCTGGCAGAGATCACATTGTGTTTCATTTTGTGTGTGTGTGTGTGTGCGTGCACTTGGCATTATGATATTGCCAGAGCTCCCATGCTGTCTCCCATTATGCTCTGATCCTGTCCCATGGTGCACTGCAGCCATCCAGGGTTCAGTGCTTGTAGGGGGACAGCTGGGAATTATTGGAACTAAATAGGTCAATTTGATTGGCTGCATCAATCCAGCCAGTGCAATGTGATTGGCCAAGCAGGTTTTATTTGGTAAATTTGATGCTGTTTCTGTATCAGAGTGAGAAAGGGAGATAGGAGCAAGAGAGGGAAAGGATGAATGGATGAGGAAGGGAGAGATCTCTCTGGGTGGTTTGTACCAGCTTTGATCACCCCACTAGGACTTGACAAGCTGACTGACTGCCACACACACTCACACACAGAACACACACACACACAGCAAGATATTTCTGCGGTCAAACAATGCTGCATTCTGTCTGCATTCTCTCTGTGTGTACGTGAGCGTACTAATGCGTGTGCGTGTGTGCGCTCGGACTGGCGTTCATGGGAGTGTGTGAAAGGAAGTCTTTGACTGTGTCTGGGGTTGTTTTGTATAGAAGATCCTCCTGCTGCTAGCAGTAGCCTAGCGATGGCAGATTTCCCTCACCCTCTCAGTCTTCTTTTTAAAAATTTTTTTATACTTGCTTACTCATCCGACATTTCATAGACTCTTTAAAGTGTGACCGGTGATGAGACATTTTTCCACCCACCTTCTCTCTATCTCTATCTCTTTCAGTCTGCATCCTCTGTTAGTTGCTGAATGGATTTTACTGAACTCTTTTTCTTTTCTTTTCTTGTGGCCTTGCATGTTTATCCATTCACTCAGTAGATTTTATGTTGGACTGTGAAAACACTGGACTGTCCACCTACACTTTTGTACATTTTATGTATGGTTTTCTTTTAGCAATTACAGCTCGGCCTATTTCAAGAGTCAAGAGGCTGAACGTGGGTTGTTTGTGCAGCGGTAGAGAACTTTGAAGGCATGTTTTTCTTTGAGGAAAGCAGAGATGAAATCCAGTTCTGAAGGCGCAAGTATGGTTTTCAAAAGCCTGTGTCGACAACTGCGTCACACGGTTTGCACCATTTACTATCTCTCACTCTCTGCGGGGGGGAAAAACCCAGGATGGACCATGAGAGTGTGTGTGTGTGTGTACAACTGTGTGTGCATTCGTGTCTGTGAATGTGCATGTTTACTAGAGAGACGGACCGAGCAGGAGAAAAGAAGAACAGGAGAAAGGAGAAGCTAAATGTTCTGAAACTGATTCCCAGCGTCTCCTGCTGTTAGGTCTAATTCCTTCTAGAGTTTCATGTAAAGATCTGGAATTATGAATTTTTCATGGCTTGCGAAACCTAAGGCGTCATTTGGGGCTCCCATTTCCAGGCTTTTTGTTTTACTTAGTTGTGTGTGTGTGTGTCTCTGTGTCTGTTTCTGTGTGTGTAGTGAGGGTTTTCTGAGAGAATGCCGCTTGTTCCCAATCAATGCCCTACTATATAGTTCCCACTGGTCCCATGCAGCTCCGCACTGCAAAAAATGATCAGCCTGTCTTAGTGTTTAGTATTTAGATTTAGAGGAACACTCACTTCATTATCTTTAAAGTCAGGTTATTATATTATGCTGCAAGATAAAACGCATTCAGAAACACAGGATGTTGTAGATAATAGGTTATCATAGGTATAAAAAAAGAATCACATTAGTTTTTTATTTTCCTTTGTCAGTACAGTTCACTGAAAAATAAAATGACCTCTCTTGTTGTCATTTTTTGTAGTATACTGCAAGAAGAAACTGGGCATCTTTGACTTCCATAACAGACAGTTGGACCCAGTGAATCGATGCCACCGAGTGCCAGGCCGCAGCTTTTTTGTACTGTTGTCCATCGTCTCCATTCCCCTCTCCTCTCAATTGTCCCCCCTTCTCTCTCTAATTCTATCTCTCATTCTCCGTGTCCTGCTTTTGTCTTTCTCTTTCCCATCTGCTACTACTGACATTCTGCTCTCTTCTCTCACTTTTAGTTCCCTTTTTATTATTCTCTTCCTCTGCTACTGTCTCTCACCACTCTGTCTCCTTCTCTCGTTAGATTTACACTGTTTAATTAGAGTGTGGCCCAAACAGTGGACATATTGTTGTGCTTCTGAACGGGGCCTACACGCAGCGGGACATTATGTATTTGTGTGTGTGTGTATCTTTAGTCACAGAAACATTGTGGAAACTCATCAGTCAGCCAGGGGGAGGGAACGGGTTTGCCTAGACAGACACATACACACACACACACACACGTACTGCATGGCGTCCAGCACAGATAGAGGGAAGGAAAGAAGGAAGGAGACAGGTAGAGAAATCCAGTATCACCCTGCTTACACCATGCCAGCTGCTCTCCATTGAAGTCTCATCCTGTATCTCTTTGTTTTAAGGCCATGCCTTTATCCACAGTCGGCAGCTTAGAATTTTCATGGTCTATATATTCTTTTTATTTGATACCGTAAAACCCCCAGTAAATAGCCCAGGCTGGTTTATTTGCTTCAGAAACAACGAGAAGCATACTGCGCTTATTGGAGACAAGCGATTACCAGAGACACTGTTTTTTCTCTGTGTGTGTGTGTGTGTGTGTGTGTGTGTGTGTGAAGAAACCAACTTCTGCCTTTTCAGCTTAATCCCCTGTCCCTGTCTGTCTCGACACTTTGTTTGGATTCGTGCCAAAGTACCAATCTGCTGCGTCTGTAGATTTTTTGCTCATGGCGCTCATATTAAAGACAGGCTGCAGATTTGGGGATATAGCTGTACTCTAGTTTTTACAGTATTATCATGAAGTTCTACAGTGTTAAACCTTGTGAGCCCCAGCATTGCACAGGTCACACTCCTTACACATAAACATCATAGACAAACAAAAGACAACACATTTCTACATACGTACGCTCTGTTTGAAAGAACAATTCTTTGAGCGCAGACACACGACCAGCAGATGGGTGCTGGGTGTTTTGGCTGAGTGGTGTGTATGGCGCAAGAGAGTCTTATTTGTGTCATCATGAATATGTAATTAAGCTGCCATTGAGAAAAGACGACGTGCCGCGGCAGGGGGTCCACGAGGCTGGGAGCCCAGGTCCTTTTTGTTACCACTGAAAGCACTGAATACGCATTGTCCTGTATTGAGAGAGTGAGAAAAAAGAGAGGAGGGACAAAGTTAGGAGCAGAAAAGTAGGCAAATGGATAAACTGAACGAACGAAATGAGAAGGTGTTTTTTTTTTTTTTTTTTTCTCAATTTCTTGTGAGAATTTGACATTCATGCTCCTTTTTTGATATGAAACAAAGCTGCAATGTAAAAGCCCATTCAACCCCTGGTTGAGTGTGGAGAGAGGACTGGGGAAAGGAGAAGGAGGAGGAGGAGGAGGAGGAGGTGTAGCAAGAGGAGGAGGGAGTGAGCAAGTGGGCTGAGCAGTGTTGGGAAGCGGCCTGAAGGATTAGTCTTTCTCTTCTTCCTATCTTTCACCATTACATTCTCTCCTCCTTTGTAACTCTCTTTTTTTCACTCCTGCTCTTGTTTTCACATCCCCCCATTTCTGCCAGTTTTCCTCTCTTTTTCCCTCTTTCTTGCTCCCTCGATCCAACCTCTCCCTCCCTTCCTCACCCCCAACAGTAACTCTTTTCTTCCCCCCCCCCCTTTCTCTCCCTGTGCCAAAACTTTCTGGTAATCTAGTGGTCCATCTGAAGGAATATGCAAAAACCTGAAACCATAATTACTATAATCACCACTGTAACTTTTTTACCTCCTAGGCTTACGTTTGCACTTTACACACTTGTGCGCGCACACACAAACGCACAAGACTCATGCCTGTTTTGAAAGAGCACATTGTAATTCTGTAGGATGCCATGAAAAAGGGGATTTAGCATGTGTTGTAAAAAGGTTTTTGGTTGCCTGTTCTGCTGCTTTAGACATGATGTAATTTACTGCACTGTACCCCGTGTAGGTTTAGGAAAAACAAGGGCGTCACATGCGCACAGGCACACACACACCATCAGGCAGGCAGGAATGCACAAAAAACATCTCAGTTAGTTTACTGTGTATGATCAGTACAAAGGCACAAACACACCTTTTACAACAGACAAACGTATGGTACAACAAGTCCATTCGCTTCTTTTTGCTCCGCACTGGGTGTAATAAGGACACGGTATATTTTACTCCGCGGGTGACAAGATTATGTGTAAGCAGTTTGCTTTGATTCATTTGAACACACCATTCTAAGTGGTTAATGAATATGGGCAGTACTTTGCTGAGAAGGCACGTTTTGTGTGTCCATTGTGAGTGTGTGCGTGTAAATGAAAAATCACATTATTGTTTTATTTATTTATTTATTTTTCATAATTATCCATGCACACAGCATTTTTTTTTCTTCCTCTCCCAGAGGAGCACAGGTAGAAGCGCACTGTAGGTGGAGAGAGGAGAGAGAATAATGACTTTCCACTGTAAAAATCTTGCCTCCTAAAGTCTTTTGTTCTGAGGGGGAAAAAAGTGATCATATAGGGGTGAAAGAAACAGAGGATCAGAAAAGCCAGCCAGATTGACTGTGAGCAAGTGAGAGGGAGAAAGCTATAGTGACTTGGATATAGGGACATCAAGCGCCGGAGCAAGATAGAGAAAGACTGCAGGGTTAGTAATTAATCACAGTTTTCAGGGAGAGGGAGAGAGATTTGATGAAACAAAACGGTGAAAAAGGGCAGTGACAGAATAATTTTAACTCACTTGAATTTACAGTCACACATAAACTAGTGTGTTTATACTCCCCTCATTGTGAAAAACAATTTTAGGGTTATGTTTAGAGTATTGTAAGGTTAAAGGTTAATTTGGGGCCTCTAGAGGTCAAGAATGAGGCCATGGGCTACGGACATTCATTTATATGGCTAAATTAGCAGATTGTGTTCTGTAGGGCAAGGTGAAGATGGTTATTGGTCACATAATGAGGACAAAAGGCAGCTACTTGAATGCTGTGAAAATCAGACGAGGCTGTTTCTGTCTAGAACTAAACTGAGCTGTTTTTGAATTAATGAAACAGAAAAGAAGGACATAGAAGAAGGTGAAGTAGCTGTGAGGTGCTGCTGATGTGCAACTTTGGTCCCTGGTATTCATTGTGTGTGTGACTGTGATTGAGAAAGATATACAGGGCAGATGCCCCTTTTTTATATTCTTATACAAAAGGACAATCTAGCTGCCTTCAACACTGCCCAAGGCTTAGCGCTAAAACTGAACTTTTAACACTGTAAAGTCTAGGTTTGTTTTGCTCTGAAGTAGAGCTATTTCTGGAGTAAAAGCAGAATTAGTTGGCTTGATATTAAAACAGACTGAAATGTTAGCTTGCCCTGGTCTAGACTTGGAGTCAGACCTTATTGTGAACAAGTCTGTGAAGAAAATTAGATTTGTAATGCCACAAAGATATTAGTTGTATAGAAGGATTTTTTCCTTTTTTGCTTGATTAAAAAATGCATATTTTCTGTGGCTTTCTCTCCACAAGTTTGTGTTTGAAAATATAGAAAAAGAAGTGAAGTTGTTGATCACTTGTTGCCCTGTCAGCCTGCACAAAACAGATTGGACACGTTTTCCCTGAAGGTTTTATCTCTACATTATGATGGTCTGCATTTCATACATTGTGTTTTATGGCATGTTTTTTGAATGTCTTGTTTGGTGTGCAGAATTTATTATGCAGGTTTCCCTATAGGGAAATCACTTTAGTATTGAGTGAAATGAGAAAACTGCAATATGAATAAAAACATGACCACACAGGTATTGGCATTATATTGTATCTATATTTATATGTACTTTTTTATTTCTGCAAACTTTGGATACTTTTTGAAGAACAAACTCACAATGAAGGACTTCTTCTTTTTCATGTACACAACAGAACCTTTACTGTACATTGAACTTGCCATCTAGATAGGTGTAATTGAGTTAAAATATACAATATGTAAATTATAAGCATTATTCAGTGGTAAGTTGCAAATTTGATTATTCTAAATTGTCTTTTCATTATGGAAAATTTCTGTTTGTTAATACACGAGTTAAAGCACTTAAAACCTTTCATCCAATGACTTAAATCTATTGTCTCCCCCTTCTGGCAGTGAGAGTAATTACAAAAACACTATCAACACATGCTGACATCATAGGCTCTGCCATAGCCTACTCCGTCGCTACTATTGCGGCTATAAAACGGTGGATAAATTGTTTTCAGGGTCACACAACCTTGCAAAATGACTTGTTTCACTATCAGAATTTGATCCATTTGGTTTTATAATATTTGGAAAGTCTAGAAGAGCAGCACAATCAAATTATTTTATCCCTCTTAAAGTTAGCAAAGAGCTAACCGGAAGTTAGCTGGCTCAGCGCTTGGAAGTCTCTAGTGTGCATGCTCTGCTCATAGAGCGCAGGAATGTCAAACCCAACACTAGATTAAAAATACTGTGAAATACAGAGTGATTTATCTGGCAGTGATAGGCTTAATCAGCATTGTGGGAACTCATTTGGCGAGAGTTTGAAAGTAATGGAATTCATTTATATGTAAAAGTTCCGCACTGCAGGTTTAAAAACGAGAAGAAAAAAAAACATGGGGTCAACTGTTTTCTTCTAATGTTAATAGGCACAGCTCTACAGCTGCTGGCAAAGATGATCAGATATTACTTTTTGGGAAAGACTGTTTCCAAAGAGGCTTAAATTAAATGGGGTGATGATGAGGTCAATGGATGATGGCTTTTAAGTTGTTTTTAATGATTGAGAGATTTAAGATCCTCTCCACCGCAGTGTCTTATCAACCTAAGGGCGAAAGTCAGTTTTTATTATAGGTGCCTAACATTGTGACTCAGCAGTGCATCTATAAAAGTACAAACCTACGGACTAGTTTTCTACTGTTGTTTATAGTGTGTTTCAGCTATGCTTTGTTTTCATTGATTCTCTCCCACACAGACTTTGTGAGTGTGAGTAGATGTGTGTACACGTGTGTTTGCTTTTTAGTTGTGCTTCTCTGAGCCCTCTAGCTCTACGTTCTATATTATCTTACAGCATTTATTGATGTTTATTAGAAAAACAAACCTTTTGGTCGACCCTAGAAAATGTCTCCCTCTTTCACTCCCTCTGTTTGTATTATTTTGTACTTTCATCCCCAAGGATTTTGGTAAGGCTTAAAGTCAAGGTAGGTAGAGTAGTAGCCCTGAAATTCACTGCCTGTTATTTTGCAAGTTCACTGTAGCTGATTGTGTCGTTTTGTGATGGAGGTCAGTTAAATCTAACATGGTTATTAATATGACAGTTCCACACTTAAGCACATTTTGGTGACAGTTTCTGCTCATTTTACAGAAACATTTGATTTAATCCTTTAGGGTGATATGATGTAAAATAAAGCTATCCACTACGCTGTCATTTGTTGTCTTGGAATTATCAGTTTTGAGATGACATGTCAATGGTTGAACATGAGATGAAGGAATAACACAATGCCACTGCCTTGCTCCTCATCATTTTGCAGACAGATTAATGATTGATATACAGTGTGACTATTTTCTTTTGACTAACCTGTTACAATACCCCATAATGCAAAGCTCATTTAATGTTTCATTGATTCAGTCGGGAATTTAAACTCCCACACTTCAAACAATCATTATAGATCCTTAAAAAAGGATTAACACTTGTTAAAATAAAACAAATAAAAGAATGAACTACATTTGACACATACTATAGTTCATGAACCGTTGGGGTACCAGATCATTATCTGTGTTTTTAGGGATGAAGACTGGGGCTCCCTGCTGTGATCTGACAGCTGATGAAATGTAGATGTAATCTTACAGGGAAATCACAGGCACACACACATACTTGATCTGAGATAAGTTATAATGGTGAAGCATGAAAAAGTTAATGAAACAGAGCAAGAGCTACATTGGACCCTAAAGATGTACTGTCTGAAAAAGACAATTCCATCTTTCAAATTATATTTGTACATTTGTCCTCATTTCTTAGCAACAAAGAGAAAAAAAATGCAGTAACTGGAAGCATGCTCTGATCTTAGCAAGAGTTTTGCCAAAGAATTTACAGTGCTACTTTGATGTTGTAAACAACTTGGTCAGTAATGAGGAACACTATTTTATTCTGTCTGGAATGGTACTGCTTTTAATCCAACACATCCTCATAGGACCATAAGATCTGGTTAGATTTAGGCACAAGATCATGGTTTGGGTTAAAATGATCACTTGAAACGTGGTGTGGGTTAAAGTTACTACTTCCTTAAAGTTAGGTGACCTTTGTCATCATGGCACCAGTAAACACCACAACAATCGTAGTTACGGTTTTTAAAAAACTGTCCCGACTCGCGGTTGGAAACATGACACTCACAGTTGGAAGCGGGAAGCCAATGGTGCAGCTAAGTCCATGTTTTGCCATCTGATCGATCTAGCCACCTCTGCCACCTCCGATTATGGAAATTTGTCACCTTATCATCAGAACTGCGTCACTTCTCCAGGTCATAATTACTACAGCCGCTAGATGGCATCTGTCACTCAAAAGTAACTACAGGGTTTTTTTGTCGGCTAAATTTTTGACCTGTACTGTCGTTTTTCTTTTGAGGACGGTCTGTTTTAATCAGGAGGGAGCTGACAAAAAGTCCTTCATCCCAAATGAATGACCTTTTATTGTATTTTATTTTGTCATACAAACTGAAAACTGAAGTTGGTCATATGCAGAGCAGTTTTTTAATCAAGTGATTTCTGGTTTGGGTGATATAGTCCTGTCAGTTTCCCTAATGAGAGGTATGAACACCTGCTGCAGGTGATTAAATTCCAATTAAAATTATTGTTGTCAAGAAACTTGTGACCACATTTTACATAAAACCAGAATATAGTAAACTGGGGCCTACACACAGAAGCTGTTTCATTCTCAGCTCACAGCAGAGGCACCGATTAGGTCTTTTAACAGAAATAGAATATCACCTCTTGATAGTCTCTGCAGTGAGGGAAGGCCATTTTAGTATAGTAGAGGCCACAGTTTAATGAAGTACATCAGAAGATCACAATAACACACAGGTGTTTCATATCTAAGGCTGTGATCCAGCACATTTCGGAGGGTTTTGGACTTGCATTCACCTCCGGCAGATATTCTTGCTTTTTTCCTTTCCTTCTTATTTTCTGTCACCATCATCCTTCCCAAGGCACAGCTGGTGTAGTGGTGTAATAACGGTTTTCAGCACATGGCTGGCTCTCTGTCCAATGACATGTGGCTCAATCGGCTTGCCAATACTGGGAAAACACACACACACAGTCACACACAACGGGGGGGGGGGGGGGGGGGGGGGGGGGGGGGCAATATTATAGAACATTATAGAACAACAGAAGGAGTCATATTTTACAAGTCTTCCCATATTTTATTTTATTTTCCAGTGATCCACTCAGAACAATTTCTTTCTTCTTTCTTCATGCTAGCTTAAAGCATCCTCGCCACTATCGACAGATTCAGTTTGGGTAGGTTTAAAAAAAATGCAGATATTTTAGCCTGAATTTCAGATGTTTGTGGTCGACGTCTGGCTCCCAATTGCAAATGATTGTTGATTTCCGAATGAATGGATTTTTGGCATTATTTTTGGCATTAAAAATGGCGGGGGTTCTCATTGGCCTGACCTGTACAATTATAGGGGAATCACTGCATACACACATACAAACACACAAACACACACACACACATACACACACATATGGCACAGAATGGTTAGTTTGGCAGTTAAAGTAGAAGTGTGGATAGACACTGTGTCTCCATATGCAGTAGCTGTTGTTTTCTTGGCAGGTTTGGTTTATCCTGTCACTCCCTTGGACCGTGTCTGACTCTGGCAGTTGGAGTTTCAGAAAAGGCGGGAAAAGCCACCTGTACAGTTGTAGTTGTTTATTATCCTAAAAGTTTGATGAACATCTCTCGATGCTGGTCACAAATACCAGACTCTTATTTGTAGACATTTTTAATAAAGGTTGCACAGAACGAGAAACTGGCTCTCAATTTCATATCGACTTTAAAGGCCTCGTGTAAATATTCTGAAATCACTAACAGTCATCCTTAAAATATCATCACAGTATAGATTTAGAGATATCTATTCCAGTAGTATTGTGACATTTTATTTTGCCACAGGGTAAGTTTACAGTTTTTGAGTCTTATCTGTTTTTGTGTGTGTTTGTTAGTTTGTTAGTTAGTTTTGTTAGTATTTTCTAACTAGTCTTGGCTTTTCAACAGCATACTGTAAAGCACCACATCATGCCTAAACATCTACCTCAAATAGATTGGTTGCAACTCAAGCAGCTGCACACAATTGTAACATTTTTGCTTACTTGTTGAAATATTCTTCATGGTATGCATTGTGTGGCATGTAGCCATCTGTAAGCTATATATTTTCCATTTGTACCAATGACGTCATGCATATGGGGTTACTTTTTCTGTGAGCAGATGAATGAGAAAAAGACTTATGTCATAGTGTCACAGCAGGGTTATTTCACCACATCAAAAGAACATGAAATACGTGTCTTTGAGGCTCACTCTTTTTTTTCACTTTGTGCATCTCTGTTTCTCTTTTGCGCTGTCTTGACTCTGTCTCCTCTCCCTCTCATCTTTCTCCACTTTGGTTCGAGCCACTTTCCTCTCTTTCATGCCTCCTTCCTTCCTTCCTTCTTTCCTTCCTTCCTTCCTGGGGGAAGGAGAGATTTAAACTTTAAACAAAAGACACAAGGAGGAAAACTTTGCAGAAACATTTGAAGTTTTTTTCTCCCCTTCTCTGTTCTGAGAAATGTCATCCACACCCAAGCAACGGTTTCAAAAGAAGCAGAAAGTAGCTGACTAAAGCCAGACAATGCCCACGGCTCCCTCTAGCTCCTCCAAATCCTTGTATTGTTGCTGTGGTTATTTGTGTTGCTTCTTCCTCTGGGCCCCTCCAGGGTTTTGGTTTATCTCCGCTCACTGCTGAGGTCTTGTCAGAAAATGAGGGCAGGGCTGCCGTTTTGGCCGTAGGTCAACTTGCAACTCACAAAAGTTTATATTTAGTTTGAAAGGAACACAGCCAATGACAAACTTGTCAGTTCATATTTTGTTTCGCTTTTTCTGACTTTGTGGTATTGTAGCATCCGCAGTGTTTAACTGTAGTCACAGCCTGTCCTCAAAAGAAAAATGACAGTATAGGTCTAAAATTCTGGCCAGCAAAAATGTCCTATAGTTAGGTTTACGCCATCTAGAGGCCGCAGTAATTACGACTCGAGGAAGCGATGTAGTTCAGATGACGTCAAATTGAGGCAGGTTGGGTGGAGGGCTAGATAGTTAAATGGCAAAAAGTGGACCCAACAAAAGTTGGGACATTTTTTAAAAAACTGTAACGTCATGATGTCTACTGTTGCCATGATGATAAAGGTTGCATAACTTTAACTTTAAGTTTCAAGTGATCATTTTAACCCAAACCACGATCTTTCGCTAATCAAGTGGTTTTTGTGCTTAAACCTAACTAGACCTAGACCTTTACCACAGTGTTGTCACACCATAAAACATCATTATTTTTTAACAGTGATTTATAACAGTTTTGAAGCGGCATATTATGCTCCTATGGGTTGTTCGGAGCGCTGGTACAATCGACCTATGTGGTCTGGTCCCCATCCATCCTATAGAGGGTGCTGAAAACACTCATATTTGTCATTTTGGGAGTCACTGGAAATAGACCTATTCTGTCATTGTGGGACATGTTGGTAGCCAGCAGTGGTGGACTGCAGCAGAAAGACCATAGCCAACAATGCCCCAGAAAACAGTCTTATTTGAATAAAGACTTTAATTAATTTTTTTTCTACAGTATGCTTTTATGCATGCAAAAAGCAGTATCAGTAGCTCAGTAGACAAAAAGTCATTCACCTTAACTTTCATTCTGAAATCACATCTTGCAAAGGACATATAAATACAAAACCTGCAGTGGGCTATTATGCATGTGATCCCTGCTTGGTACCAGCATCTGATGTATTAACTCTGACTTAATGAAAAATATCTATCATGAATAGAAATATGATTATTAATATTTATTATCTTTAAACGGGCCAAGGCTAGTGATTGAGAGAACAGCACTGTAAAGTTTTAGAGCCAGAGAGTAAACGTTGTGTCACTCCTCATTTAATCATCGGTTAAAACACACCCATGTTGCAGGATTCAAGGGAAAAGAGAAGTCCTCGCCTTCCCAGAATAGTTTCCTGCACACTGTGCTGTTGGAGAGTGGAGTTTAAGTCCCTTAAGCTTTTAGTTCCATCACTTTTGGTCTTTAGAGCTGAGAAGGGGAGGTGTGTCCGATGAATTATTTACAGAGCACAGAGTTAAGATAACAAAATGCTTCAGAGTTTCAGACAGGCTGGTGCCATCAGGGTTATACAGACTTTGTAGTGACCAGGGCATCACAGGGGAGAAAAAAATCTTGATATCATATATCATAAATTGTGTCTTATAGCATTGGTTTATCTGCTGTACCTACCTACCTAGCTATGCTAGATAGTTTCAATTTTATTGAAACTAGGTTTTAAGATATCTGCCTCTGAGATTTCTGCTGGAGACGAGTGCAATTTTGTTTTGTTTCTGCTGAGAAAACATTGTGATCTGTAAATTATCCAGAGCAACAGGGACCCTGTTCTTATATATACTATAATTTGTCAGTTCTTTGATAGCACTAAATTTTCATTCACCTCCATAATATTTTTATGCTCATAGAAAATTTAGACACATATCTCAAAATAATTAAAACCCATAACTCAATACCACAATTGAGGAAATGTTTTTTAGTTTTTGTTTCATGTGTAATGACCATTTAAAACCTTTTATTAAACTACTTTAATGTAAGGAAACATTTAGCCTTTTATTCAATTCTAATTCAATTCTAGGTATTTATGCACTCTCACAAATGATAGTATATTTAATTGCCAGTGCTAGTTGCATAAGGGATTATAGTAATGGTAGTAGAGGTAATAATGGTTACAGAAGTATTGTTATCACTCCGACAACTAAGTATTGCCTCGACAAAAAGAGTTTCAATAGTATTTAGTCGATACGATGGGAGGGCTAATGAAAGACAAAGTCACTGCTTTAAAAAAGACTAAAGTTCAAAAGGTGCCTCAACTTGAAAGTTACAGTTACGGTTCCTCGTCTCTCTTCAGTCAATACTCAAGACCACTAATCTGTGGAAACAAAACAGATTGTATTCAGGTTTTGTAGACCAAGTGTTGTAGCCAATTTGCCTGTAGAAAATCAATCAAGGCAGATTTACTGTTTCCCCCATGTCAGATACATAGAATTGGTTAAAACACCCAGAGACACACACACACACACACACACACACGCGCGCACTAACACACACTCAGATGTCTCAGAGGTCTGCTTAAGTGGACATTTAATCATCAAGGACCTTTTCCTGCTGGCTGCTCCATTGAGTGGGTCAGGCACACACACACACTGTTCCTGGGTGTTGCTCACACAGACACACACACACACACACACTGTCGCGTGGCAGAGTATTGATTCTCACTGTTGTTCTTGTGCTGTTGGTTAAACAAGACAGTAATAATGGAGCAACATTGTTTAGTCTGCTTATTGAACTGTGACTGACCAACATTGATTGTTGTCTTCTACTTTGGGAATACATTTGTGTCTGTGTGTGTATATATGTGATTGTGACTGTGTGATTGAGTGTAGTCGTGGCTCTTTAGTTGTGTGTTTGTAGCTCTAGCCTTGAGAAAGGAGGAGAAAATATTGCAGCCAGAAAAAGACTTTTTTGCTTAAGGTTCTTTTACTAATTTCACTTTTTTCTTGATAGTTTACAAGTTGAAGCTCAGTCAAGGCATCAGAAAATATGGAGAGAGGAAAAATAGTACAGAACAAGACAATGAAGGGGTAAGAAAGAATTAGAGAAAGGCAAAAGTCACTGAGGTGTTAGACAACATTGACTAGACAGAACTTAGTGAAAGAGATAAATGATGAATGGGAAGGTTGCTAAAAGAAGGTGAGACAAGAAGAGGGGAACAGAGAAAATGTAGGGAGGGAAGGGAGAGAGCTACATGTTTCATTTCAAAGCTTTTGTCAACTTCAGGAACACTGTTTCAGTCATATTTCACATCATATATTTCACATCTGCATCTGCAGCATCACTCATATATCTGATTCTCAAAATAGAGCTGTTTTTATACCCAAGAGCTGCAGTTGGAGTCAAAGGAATGCTTAACACAGTCAACGCTGACCTGAACACCTCAGAACTTATTAGTTCAGAGCTATTTCTCGAAGCTCAAACTCATTCAAATTGAGTATTTATCAAATAAATTCCCCTTTTTATTTATTTTTTCATAGTGCAACCCAGAGGCAACTCTTAAAGTTAGAGATAAAAGTTTCCAGGAGGACTTTAGGTTTGAAGTTTTCATGTACAAATTATATGTTTTGATACGCACGACATGCTGCAGAACACAATGTGGTGCTAAAAGTGTGGGTTTAATAAGTGAATAAATCTGCCTTATACTTGAGTCTTATCATGTTATTAACTTTGAAGTGCTATCCTGTAGGCTTCAAAGAATTCATTGAGCTCTTTGCATTTCCATTTATTACAAGCTGTTTTGATATTACACAAGGTTATGCCATCTAAAATTTCCATGCCTAAAGCCCTACAAGCAGCCATGAATAATTCATGGAGTTTAATATTGAAATTGGTCATTTGTTTCCATGCGAAAGCTCTGTGAAAGGAGACTTACAAAATGCTTTGGCAGCCAATAATGAATCATCAAGATGTTTTGAATTGACACTGAGAGCATCTAATATTAGGTATGTTTTATTTTAATGAACGGAGACTCAAAAGCACCTCAGACATCTCAGCCCTCCCCACATCTCCGGCTCAGCGGTTGAATTGGTCTCTCTGAGATTTGCAGATGGAGATGCTTGGTCTGCATTTTCTGGCCTATCATTAAAGCTCTTCCCGGTTTTCTGGAAACACACATGTATGCGCACGTACACACTCAGGACATGCATGTGGAATAATGTATGCTGCATGCTTCCACACACTTTTGGCATGCGCAGGCTTGAACAGACATTTACAGTGTAATGACCGCTTGCTGAAAATGATTACTGACTCTCTTAAGAGTCAAGTGGTTGTCTTTTAAATTGAAATTAGTGGCTTAAAGCTTTTTCCAAACTATAAAAAACTCAGAATATCTGTCTATTTGAATTTCTCTTATAAGAAATATTACAAATCAACAGTTTGATGCTCCTCTAAAGCGAATATGTTGTAATTGCTGCATACCACAGCAGTTCAATACAAGTTCAATTTTTAAATCATATAATCATTCATTTAATTTAGGAGTAAAAATTTACCTCTGATACAAATAACTAGCTGCAGCCAAAGTCAACTTTTGGATCAATTTGTAGCTTGAAGCTGTGGCTGCTTCATCTTCAGCTGTTTGGGATGCGGCTCCAGTCTTTTTCTTTCTCACTTGCTCAGTGTCATGTTCTCACTTTCTTTCTTTATTTCCACCGTTTCAGCGTTTTCTCTCCTCCAGCCGCAAAGGCCAGAGGCACTGTCCCCAGGGGGAGTGGGGTGTGTTGTTGTGTGCATGCGTGCGAGAGAGAGAGTTCAAGAGATTGTGAATATGCAGAAGTGTCTGAGAGAGAAAGATAGTGAGACACAGAGATTGTATGAGAAAGGGATTGTGTGTGATTGTGTGTGTACCGCCGTTCCTCAGGCTCTCTAATTGGGACATGGGTTCTGTCTGTGCTGTGCACCAACCATTTTGATGTAAGTCCCACATGAGCATCGCTGTAAATCTTGATAATGGTATTAAGCTTGTTGAGTCGGTCTGGGACTTGAGCCTGCAGTGCGTGCGTGCATGTAGACATGCACGCACTCTTTCTCTCTCTCTCTCACTCACACACACATACAGGCAGAGGGTGGTGTGAGCACTGCCTATTAATGTAGGAAAGATCCAAATGCGCATGCACACTGTTGTCCAAACTCTGCCCATTACTGTAGCACAGATAGACCTCTGTGGTACTTAAGACAGCTTATTACCTGCTGTAAATGTATTTCAAAGAGCTTCTGGGAGATGTGTGCATATATGTATAGAGACACACGCACATCGCACTGACAGAAATGCAAAACATACTACACATTAATCTACGTTCAAAGAGAAGGGCTTTATGTAAAATCAAAGTGCTGGAATTGTAATGCATCAGCACATCATAGACATATTTGGGGTGAAAGGAAGGTACTTCGGCAGCCGGCAGCTAATTAAAATGCACAGAAAAAATGATGTGATGGTCAGATATAAAGTAAGACAGTGTTTTATGCTATAGAGTTAGTTAGACGTGAATCACTGAAATTTTTACACTACCACAGCAGGTTTCAGACATATTGAGGCTAGCAGGAGACATCATTTTATTTGAAGCCTCTGCTCTTCCAACTCAGCTGGATGGTTTTGTACTTTTTGGGGAGACAGTTTGTCCATAATGCCATAATAGTGGTGACTATTTTCAGGGCCCTGCAAAAAGAGAAAGAATTGTGTCCAGAGCTGTTTTACAAATCCTGTAAAACAAGTGATGTTGCCTTGAAATAAGGGGAAACAAGTTCATCCGCATTGAAAAACAGTGAAATTACACCATCCACCTGGCCGATTATTTCCCTTGTGTTGTGTATGTTTTTGCCTTCCATGAATGCACATTACAGCCTGTAGTCAAACTGTCTGATTTAAGCTTATTTCAAGACAGTTTAAGTTAAATTGTATTAGGCACTAGAAGGCGATGTGGCTCGTGCATGTCTTTGATGTTAATGCAAATGTTTTCATCATGTTTACTTTAAGGCAGTGAAATTACCTCACAGCAAGCTCCTTGATTTGTTTTGTTTGTTTTGTTGATTCGAAACAAGTCATACCATGATAGGTGAATTTTTCAGACTCCAGGGGAATTATCTCCCAACATCGGAACATAATTTGCCTTAATATTGCGAGATATGCATCATAAGTCTGTAAAAACCACACACACACACACACAGACGCACACCATTTTGCAGTGCATTTCAAATGACATGTAGACTGTTTTGCTGAAACAGTATCATCAGTCCGTCCTCTTGACTCCCTGCAAATGCAAATGTTGTACCAGCCAAGTGCTGTAAAAGCTAATGAGAGTAATGGGGTCTAGTGTACTCAGTGATGGGCTCGACATAAAGGGAATACGTGGGGGTTAGGCGTACTGTAATATATGGGAATAGATGCCTGCAGCTGTTCGCGCTGGCTCGGGCTCAGTTTATGTCTCCATCTCTCAGAGCAGATGGAAAATATTATGATGCTGATGATGAGGGAGACGGAGAAAAGTGAGACACGCAGACTACAGGAGAATGAATAAGATAAATGCTGACAATAGAGAAAGAAAAACACCAAGAAGGTTAAGTTCCTTTCACATTGAGTTAGGTCTTTTAAAAAGACTTCAAGAAGTCAATATTTCACATAACTGTTGAAATTATTGACATAAGCACTGAGTGCAAAAAGTGGCTGCACTGCAGTGTTAAACATAAGGACACCTTCCCATGGGCTTTTCATTACAGCAGCTGTAAACCATAGCAGTAATAATTTCTTATTAGTGTCAACCAAACTCTTGATAAAATAATTTAATTTCACTGCACAAAGTCACAGTACTGCATGTATCTTCAAATTGCAACTTGGACTGGTTGTAAGAGCAAGTGTGAGAGCGAGAAAAACGATTTAAGCAGACATGCACTTACACATACAGATAAATACACACAAGCACACATCCCTCTTGCAATTCTCTATAATCCCTCTCCTTAACAAATTGTCTGAGAGTTTAGAGTTTGTTAGGGGAAACAAGGGGGAATTTAATCGGCGTGACACCAGCAGGGGAATCTAATAAGGGAGACACCAGTGGGGCTTGTTTAATGATTTTCTCCCTTCGCCTTTTTCAATTAGAGTACCTTGCTGTGATCTCTGCTGAGTCTGTGTCTCATTTTTTTGTACCTTTCGCCCTCTGTCTGAGTCAGTTTCTCTCTCTTTCTACAATTTCTCTCTCTTTCTATCTGTCTTCCTGCTGCTCTCTGACTCTCTCTGTTGAGCTGTTTGTCTTCTGGTTGTTAGGATCTCGTTTTCTCTCGCATACAAATTCCTGCTTCTTAATGCATGTTCGCTGCAGTGTTTACTGTCATATAGTGTGCAGGTGATATTAAATTACATTAATAAACTATCTAGTTTGTGAACTCCCACAGTGATGGGTAGGGTTACAGTTAGAACAATAAATTGCAGGTCATGGAGAAGCTGTTATCACACCTGTGCGGGAATTCAGACCAAAAATCATAATGTCCATAATTTCAAGAGGTGCATTGGTGTGGGTGTGTTGCTACAACAGCTACTGTAGATTAAATACAACTTAGGAAGTCATGTTTGATTAGTTACGTCCCTGATTTATGAAGGTGCATCAGATGCCAAAATACTCAGTGGTCTACCAGTACTCTGGTACGCTGGATCAGTATCACTGCTGATACTGATCGGTATCATCTGACTTGTTAGTGCCAGAGCAAATTCCTTGCCTCATTTCACCAACACTAGTGCAGTGCCCGTTCAAAACGTGCCTGTTTGGAACAGGCCGATTGCTTTGCCTCTGGCCACTATTTCAACACAGAAAAGATAATACAGTTGATGTGAGGTGTGAATGAGTATATACACCAACAACATGAAAGAAACTAACATTCTATTATACACAGATGATGTAAATAACAGGCTATGTACTCTAATAGTAAATACATATTCTTTTCTCATTTTAAGTAAAATAAGGGCTGCATTTAAAAATAAAATAATGTGCATCGTAAAATAAAGTGGATCAATCATATTGGGCTTCTCGACCGATCCTGTTTTCTGTCCCTTCAGTTCAGATTTGAGTGGGTATGTTTGCTCCAAAGATTTGTGATTTGTCTGTAGTGGTGCTTCACAATCGCCATGTCATTGTCACACAGTCATTGTGTATTGGGCTTGGAGCCCTTCCAAAACGTGGGTGACCTACGCTCAACAATGTACCTGAACGCCTCCTGTGTAGTCACTTGCTGCTGATCTGCTAAATGTACTGCTAACGCTATGCTTTCTGTCTAGACACGGGGTCAGAGTGTCCATTCTTGATTAAAAGCTCTGTTTTTGCTGTCTACTTTTCTCTCTTTAGATCACTTTTCTCTGACTCATGTCACACCTCGTCTCTGCCCTCTCCCTGACATGCAGAAGTCAGTCGGCAGAGCCCTGAAGCTCCACCCTGCACCTGCACAGAGTGGAGCAGCTCATTGAGCGATGGTTTATTCAAAGTTTATTAATATTAAACCCATCGCATGTCCAAATTGCACCAAATACAACTCTGCACTCCCTTTGCTCCCCAGCCATACATCTGCCAAGTGTGAAATGGATTTGATGAATTCCTCAAGAGATATGCGAAGGACATACAGACAGAGAGTCCTTTCTTTAGTAGATAGATGATTCCAATGAGTTCCACACAGTGAGGTATACGGTTTTTTGCATTTGGGAAAATGCTCACCTAATTTGCAGGATGGCTTGCTTTTTTTTTGTTGTTCTTTTTTACCAGAGCCCTGAAAGTCAAGAATGAGAGGGCTTAATTTTTGTTGGTGCATGGCTAATGTTGGTCAGCTGTACTCAAATGACAAATGTATGGTTGCAGGTGGGGGTGGGGTGGGGTGGGGGACTACATAAGAAGGAGAAACAGAAGCAGCAGAGGTCTGCCACTGTAGCTAACACTACCACTGTTTATGTATCATGTTTTTTATTACTTCATAATGATGGAGAGGCTTAACCATTTATAGCAAATGGATACACAGACTTTGCTGGAACAGTCACATCTTGTCACGTTATGAGGGCCATGCTGTATTATGATTGCGTAGTGTATCCCTCAGTATTTTTGTACTGAATGTCTTTGGTTCACAGTACGCATAAGTACATTAAAAGTACTGCTTAAAAGTACCTGTCTAAGTACGGTAATGACTTGAATGAAAGGAAATGAAAGGATTGAAGAATAAACTGAGATTCCCTGACCTTCTGAGAGCCAGTAGGTCACATTACTTCTGACCCATTAGCTAACTGGTACTCCTGCTCTGATCTACCCTAGCAACATGCCCCTCCCCACCCCACCCCACCCCCCTCTCTCTGTCACTTTCTTTCTCCCTCTCTCACCATATGTACCGCATGTCCTGAAGATGTGTCATACTTCCATGTCTGGGCTGTCGGAGACATTTATGTCTTCATTCTGTTACCGTGGGTGACAAGGCACTCCGTTACCCCGGGTGACAGGGCATTCCGTTACCTCTGGTGGCAGGGCATTCCGTTTCCCCCGGTGACAGGACATTCCATTGCCCGCAGTGACAGGGCTGGGAGTCATCAGGCTTTCAACCAAGAGCGCAGAGCTGCTGTGGCATGTGCAGAGAAGAGACATGGGCACGCCGCGGGTGACTCTCTGTGTGTGTTTGTGTGCAATAATGTGTGTATGCTCGTGGGTGAGCGGATGTGAGTGTGTAATTTTGTGACTGTAGTGAATTGCAGCTGCTAGAGGTCCTTACTAGTATATAATGATTGCATGTAGAGTGTGAAGTTTGGTGGCAAGAATTAAGGCTAAAATCACGAAGAAAAATGGATGCAAGTCATCCAATGTGTTTGTTTTTAAATATGTTTGTGTGTGTGTGTGTGTGTTCCTAGAGAAACAAGGAGGAAAGGGCAATGGGGAAGGGTCGCTCTAGGAAACAAAGAGACTAAAAGGGCAGCGAAGGGTGAAGGAGGATGCACTTCGTAGAGGAGAGCAGCACTGCATGACTGCCTACTGCCCTAAATCTCAAATCATTTCCCTAATTTATTCTCTTAACCTGCTGTGTTTGTCTTAAGACAAAACGTCAGTCAGTTACTGGTGTAGTTGCAGACTATTTCACCTCTACCAAACTATTATTAACTTATAGTGGACACTGAACCCAACTAGATAGGAAGGGCAGAAACAGAGTGACACATTTAAAATTGTAACACACTAAAATAATTGCTGGTAGAGATGACAATTAGAGTGAGTGAGCTGTACAGTTTGCAGACAGTTTTATGCCGTTGCCAGGCTCGCAGTGGGAGGGCGGCAATAAATCAGAAATTGGATCCCTGCACCCCAGCACACACACACGGACACACACATGCAACTTCCACCTTCCTTCCCTTAACCTAACCACTTCATCCAAAATGTCAACACGCAGTTCACTTCCTCTTATGTTCTAATATTTTACATTTACTTTGTTTTTTCACAGGTGTGTTAAGTAACTTTTTTTTCACAAGCTGTAACACAATCAATCCCAAATAGATTTAATGATGTAGTGAATGCTGTATTGGTTCAGTTGTGACAATTTGTTTGGATATTCTGCAAATATATGAGTTGTACTCTACCTCTGTGTTACCACTGTTCCTGCCTGTCTGCCTGCCTAAGACTAGCCCAGTTTGCTCTGTTACTTTTCACTTAGCACATACTCTGTTGCCTACATGAGATGTTTTTTTTACACTCATCATTTTAAATGTGATATTTTAAAAATCTGATCCCCTAAATATATAGTTATGAGACCGCAATACTGGACATGTGCCACTGGACTCTCATGTGTCTTCTGTGGCTGTATTTATTTAAGTCTATATTTTTTAACCCACTGTGCACATTATTTCCCCCCACTGTAACGGTGTACAATATATATCATTATTCAGAATAACGTATGTGTGCAAAACCTTACCATCTCCACACCAGTTTTGATTCACAGTAGAAATTCAGAGAGAGCAAAAATGTGTTTTCAACCCTTCATCTTCACTCAATAGGATGACTAAAGCTGTCAGTAAGTCACTTGTGTAACTGTAAGCTGATCAAGCTGTATGATTTTCAAGTTCAATTAGATTAGTGTGAAGGCAATCGTCGTTTGATTTGAAAGCGAGAAAGAAAGAAAATGCGAATGAAAGGCAGAAAAAGGTGGTCAGGGACTAAGACAGAAGAGCTCATCAATGAGATGCAGACAGACAGAAAAAAAATGTAAAGAGAGACTGCTCATTGCATTCTACATTTTCACTTGAAAAGGAAGGCACCATAAAACTTGAAACCATTAGCAGCCATTAGGCTGGTGTCAGTCAGCAGTAGAATAACAACCCAGCAGTTAGCAGGCAAATGGTCGCCGGAACTGAAACTGCTTGCATGGAAGAAATTCAACTTTTAGCTAGCTGGATTGTAATGCCCCAACGTCTCGTATCAGCTTTCCACTGTCACACAAAGACACACACATACACACATTCATGGATGTCAGCATACACTGCACACATTTTCTGTGTTTCTGTCTTGTTCTCTGTCTTCCTCTCTTATATAATACTGTACTTGTGAGGACCCTTACTGACTATATTCAACTAAATCTTATCTTAATCTTTCTTTTATCCATTCTTAATTGAATCACTGTCTTAAACCATTCTTTAAGACATACACAGGATTTCCCTCTTCTTGCTATGCTTGTAAAAGGGAAGACAAGCATACAAGTATGTAAAATATCTATATAAATGGGGTTTTCCTAGCAGAACACACAGACACACACAGACTCTGTGTGAAATACACCAGGATTCTTTTCGTTTTGAGTTTCACTAAAAACGGCTAATTTGTTTCCTGGGCATATGTCATATATTCAGCAGCGGGAAAGAGGTATCAGCTTTCAGGAGACACAGTCACAGATGCTTAAACACGCAAACACATACCGTCTTACTGTCAATCCTTTAACTAGTTAGAATTACTGGGTTTGGAAATAGATTGCCTATGTGCTCCTATGTTCCTAGTATTTAGTTTTAAGTACAGTTCCTATGTGTAATTCATTTTCCACATAGAACAAAAGGTCCTATTCATTTGTGTGCTGAAAATGGATTCTTGGGGAAAATGACACCTTATGTGAGAGGGGAATAATTTAGGCAGTATTAATCAATCTGACATCTCACCCTCTTGTACCTCGCTCCCCGAGACGTAAAACAGTTTGGTAAAACAGTCAATCTGCCGAGTCGGGCTTTCCTTCATCTTTGTCTCTCCTTTTTCACCATCCTGCTCTTTTTCTGTCCCCCCTCCCCCACCACCACCACCACCACCCCACGTAAAGGAAACAGTTTAGGGAACAGTTAGTCAATCGGACCACTCCGTCCCGCAGAGGGAGTGCAGAATAACGAGCACTGCCGGTGGATAATGGCCATGATTTAGCTCCCCAGTCAAAAGGTTACACTGCTCTTGCTCCAGAATGAATGGATGTAATAAGATACCCCTTGGATAAGTAAGTCTCACATGAACTGCAGTGCTGTTGAACCCCAAAAGCCTACTAGTAACAGTTATTTTCAGTTTTAAAGGGGAAGCAAAGTTCTTCCCAGAAAGGAATATATTATATGGAAAGATATAGTTATTGAGAGATAGTACAAGGTGCAAAGAGAGGGTGATGGATGCAGAAATTAAAGGGGAAATAACAAGTGCGATTCCCATTATCTTTAAAACGAAGAAGAAGATAGGGAACCATTGGCCTGATGTAATGTCTGCCCTGGGAAGCATAGAGGAGGTCAGGGAAGGAAAGTGGGTTGATTTCTATCTCACAGCTGCTGTTAAAAATTCTGCACATGAAGCCTTTTCTTCAGTCAGTCAGCTAGTCAGTGAGTAGGGCAGTCAGTAAATCTAACAGTTGGATGTTGTGAGAAGTTTCTGATGCGAGACATCCCTCCACCCACAGGCAAACATGAACACACACATACAAACACACACCATGCCAATAGTTATAAGGAGCAGCAGTAATCAAGGATTTATTCCATACATCCCTCAAGCTCTTAGCTACATTTTACAAGTGTCTGCAAGTGTTTGTTGTCCACATATTGATTTGATTATTTATTTGTGTGTGTTCCTTCTTGTGCACATGAGCGTATATAGGCTCACATGTTGTGTGTTTCGAAGGCGCCCATGCCTGTGTGTGTTTGCGTAGCTGTTGACATGCGGTAGTGATTACATGTATATTTCCAGTGCTTGAGTGCTGGAGTTGGCTATTTGAAACACATGTTTTCTTTGTTCCTCTGTTGGCTACTGTGGAAGCTGAGAGGGTGGTATACACACCCACACACACAAACACTGAGGCAGGGTGGTAACGTGCTACTGAGTCAACACTAATTAATGCCATATTGTATGTTTTCAAGCCAACTTTTTCCATTCTGTTTTTTTTTTTAATTTCCCACAGTGGCTCCTTGCCATATAGAAAACCACTAGATTTGATTTTGTCACTGATGCTTAGGAAAATAAAGAAAAAATGAAACCAGACCAGACGGTCAATCAATAATTTAATCTAACATTTTTAGTGGAAAGTAACAAATAGGAGAGATCAATAGGTTTAATTGATTGGTAAATGTGGTTAAGTCCCAGCTTCTCTTTTCCTTCTTTTAAATCACAGAGAATTACAAAAAACAGCTTGTTTAAGGATTGTGGATTAAGCACTTTAAAGGTCTGGTCACACCACAAAGTGGCAGAGTGAATTTCATCTGGGTGTCTTTGTAAAAGAAGCTGGGTGATGTATCTCACAGGCTAGTTTGTTAACTACTGCAGCTGGTGAGCTAACTGCTAACACACTAGTTGGGATATGCTAGTGCCAGTCACAATAGCTCCCCAAAATTCTTTCTATTTTCTCTGTATGTTTTCAGGCTTGTACATAATTTCATTCCATGCAGACTTTTATTGAAGAGGGGAAAAAAACCAAAGAGCTAACAGGTTTTCCAACTGCTTGCTAACTGTCAGTTACATCAAGTCAATAAGTTCAAAAAGTGTATTAATACCATCAACTTGTCAGATAGGTAAATAAAAGTGGCTACAATGGCTTCCTTCATTTTGGTTTCACCAGTCCCTCAAAAGTTAGTACTGTCAAGACAGCTTGCAATTGGTCAATGGTGTGAACTTGCTGGCCAAAGTTCACCGAATTTGCAAAGGTTTAATCATAGATATAAGAGAGCTAGATATGGCACCGCCACTCAGCCTTGTTGCCAGTTTTTCCCAGTGACCAATCATGGTACTGCAACAAGTGAATCCACATATTGTGCCAATTCTGTTGGAATAAATTGATTTTGTTGTGAAATTTTGCCATTTTAGATGCTGGTGGGACCAGGCCTTAAAGGGCAGATTTGACAGTTTATTTCTTGTACTTTGTCATTTCTTTCTCAATCACTGTCATTCTCATCCTCTCAGACACTTTTTTTTTGTCTTTAGCACTAAATATTTCAGCTTTTCTCCATCATTTTATCTCACATTCAATTATCTCTGTATATTTGTGAACATATCTCTAATTCCTCCATCTTAATTAGTTTATGTGTGTGTGTGTGTGTGAGTATAGGTGGATAAACATTTGCCCATTTGTCAGTCATTGTCAATACGATTAGAGTACATGTCTTTGTTTATCTGGCATGTTTATGTCTGCGTGTGAGACGGACAGAAGAGGAGAGGTGGTCAGCATTCAAATGGGCAACACTGAACCAATTAGTCTGACTCTGTCTTTCCTTCTTTCTCTCTTTGGCATTTCTCTTCTTCATTTCTTCCTGCTCATCTCCTAGTCTCTTGGGCCTTCTCCCTTCTCTGTCTCCCTCTATTTCCTCCTTTCTCTTTTTCTCGCCCCCGCGTTATGACATGAAAAGACTTTCTTCTTCTTCTTTCTTTCTTTCTTTCTTTCTTTCTTTGGACAAAATGGGGTACCCACCTACTCCAGGGGCAGAGCTAGACTCTCAGCACAGAGGGTGCAGAGCAATTTCGAGGAGCCCTTCTGATAAAGTTATTTTAAAACTCTCAACTGTAAAATAGCTGATATATCCTACCCTATCCTATCCATAAACACAAATTGCGTCAAGCAAGCCTATATCTAAGAAAATGTACAGTGAAGCCACTGTGTCAGACAAGCTTGTTCTGAAGAACAAAAAAAAGCAAACAGGTTGTGTTCAAATATTTCAGCACCGAGGACAAGACACGGCGCTCTACGTGTATCATTTGACGGTTCAGCACCAATTACCACCGCCGATAGACATCAACAGGTCAGGTGTACTGTCTCAGTACAGTGTCTTTCTTACACTGGAATAATATAAACATAAAATAGACACAGTAGTATACATCACTAAAGTCCATTCAAACATAAAAGAGACATGGCGGTCTACATCACTAAAGCCTATTCAAACATAAAATAGACACAGCAGTTTACATTACTAAGGCCTATTCAATTACAAAGCAGACAGTCTACAACAAAACAGGCGGTGACACAGACAGGTGCTGACAGTTTATCTAACATTCTGACTGATTTCCTCATAACCAACCATTTAAGTGAATAAAGACTAATTATAGATGTTTCACTCACCGATTGTTGTCCCTGCTCAGCCTGCTGTAGTTCATTATGGTCCATTTATGTTATGTTTATGTATTTATATTCCACCATTGTCCATAGAACAATATAATCCAAACAGCTTAATGAACTCTGTACAAATCACGGTCCCTTTTAGTAGTCAGGCTTGTAGTGCTAGCAGTAACGTTAGCTTGATTATCCGTTCCATCATCATCGCGGTTGTGTTGAAAGGACAAGCAAGATGAGAAGTAGCCTAAGATAGAATTGCACAGGATGCAATTAAACTTGTCTCACTCTCTCGCTCTTTGAGTTTTATTGCACCCGATTGGTACTTTCCTTCCATTCTACCTCCTAGCCAGATTAAAAAAAACACATCACCTAGATCGTTAACTTGACAGTGTGCGACAACATGACGCATTCACAGACCCTGAGTCTGTAGTTGACCAGATGATAGCACTTGTTTATACTAGTTCCTATTTTTTAGATACTGAGGGATGAACTGCATTTTTTTTCTGAGTGGGTGTCGAAGTTTTTTGAAATGAAGTCTTCACTTTACTTTCTGGCAATCTCTCTTAATTCTGTCATCTCTTCCTCTACACTGATACTTCTTTCAGCACTAACCCTCGTAAAAATAAAATAGAATAACACTCCTTTGTAGCAGGGTTTCTTTTGGAGGGACAAAATGTCTATGTGGGGTTGTATACAGGTTTTTATGCATGTGTGCGTGTATACACACCAGCATGCATGCTGAGGTGTCACTGTCTTTGTTTGGCAGTAGGAGGTAGGTCCGTGCATGCTGTAAGGGTCTGCATGCACGTACTCTGCTGTTTAACATATACTTGTTTGTGAGTACTTATGCATGCGCACGTACTGTACTGTATTATGTTGTTTACCCCCAAACAGAAGTTGGCTCTCCAAATATTAGGTCTGTTTTTAAAGTCGGCAGTTTAAAATTTAGCTTTCAGACTAAACACATACATGCATACACACGCACAGTAATACACATCCGGTATTTCCTCATCAGCTAACCCTGACATCCAGCTGGCTTCAGTCAGATGATTGACATGTGAGACAGCCAATTATAAAAGGCAGGGAAATGAACTAAACATGTAGCAGCAGGGCGCTTGTGTTGGTCTATGAATAAAACATTAGAGAACTGGCTTATGGTTTGATTTGGATTCTGTTTCACATTTGTTTGTTGCTGCATGTTGTTGGCTGACTGACAATATTGGGGGAAAGTGTCAGGTATTGGTGTTGGTGTATGTGTGTTTACAGAAAATGCCAGACACTGATGCATGGCAAAAATGAATGTCAAATGTCACAATAAATCTACTAAAAAAGTTGCTCTGAGGAATCCTTAAGAGTTTTTCTGAATTTTGGGAACGAACAACACTCTGTGGCTGCTTTTTTCATAAATCACAAAACTGTGGGCAGTTTAATTGCAGTCACATGATTACATGACTGTGTTTGAATCCAATGTGTTATTTGGAAAAAAACTGTGGCTTCTGTATGTTTTCGTAAATTACCAGGTAGGTTTGCCGAGTGAGTAGGTTTGAGTGTAGTGATTGGGCAGAATGTGATTTCTTGCCACGCTTTATGTTAAGTTTCTTTTACACTCCTAACACCTCTGGAGGAATTGTAACTTTAGCTTATAATGTAGCTCTGAAGATAAGATTCATCTGGGGAAGTCCGACTCTGATCACTGTTAACTGAGAGCTAAAGCAAGGGAAAGAATGTGAAGTAGGAATGTGAGGCGGCCTGGGAGTGCTGAGCCACAAACCACAGGGTGACCAAGAGGATGGCAAACCCTCTCTTATTCTCTCTCTCTCTCTCTCGTCGTCTCTGTGTCTCCCACGACCCTCTCGGCTTCCCAGGCTAGTGAAAGATGGGACCCAGGACACACACCAGTGCTCAGATGGCAGCACTTAGTTGCCCATTTGAAAATGTAACTCCACCCTACAGGCAGAGCCAGAGTGGAGTGCCTACACAGAATGGACTTTAAACAATTTTAGGTTTCTGCCCTCAGGGTGCTTTTATAAAGGACAAACATTGCTGTCTGAGACCCACATAATCCACGGTCAACCTTTACAGGGGACAAAGACTCAGGCACCAGCAGGCTTGAACGCAGATATGTGCGAGGACACAAGCTTGTTTAATTTGGGCCAACAGAAGCCTTGAGGCTACGGAGGTTTTCTCTTTTTTTTTGTGGGAAATCACTGCATGAACCAGGGAAAAGAAATTTTGGGAAAATGAAAGTGTTTCTTACCATAGGTACACTTAAGAGCCTCTCAGTCATTTATTCCTCAAATTTACTCAGTTGCTGATGTAGCACTTTTGTTATGTGTGTGTTTGCACTCTATCCTCCATATAGCACACCCCTGTTCCTGCAGAAGAAAAATCATTATTTAAAAAACTTTTTCCATATAATTTACTCCCTTATCGCATGTAACAAATCACCCGGAGAAATGGGGATAGATGGATAAAGGGAGGGAGGCCAAACGTGGTCTGTAATACTTTCCTAAATGCAGTTTGAGAGTAATAAAGCAAACACTTCTGGTTAAAGAAAACAAAACTTAGAGAGAGAGAGAAAGAGGGAAAAAAAACACTGTGTTTCTCGATACCTCACATGCTAATACTGTAAATAATGGTACTACAAAAAAAGCTAAGTAATTTATTAAAAAAGTACATTTTATTTTCTTTATGTCTTTATTTTATTTTCTTCCTGCATCTTCTTCTTGAAACAGAGGTGAGATAATACCTCACATATGTACTTCCCTTATTTTATCACTTGCATTGTGTCTGTACAGAACTCTTGGACTATATCTGCCTGCAGGTCTAGTTTCACTTGTTCTCAGTGGAGTTTCCCTAGTTTTGGATATTTTTATTTTAGTGGATTGGTTTGAAAACCGTAACGAGTGATGCCAATAAGGTAACAGAGACATGTAAAGACATCCTGTAGTATCCTAGAAAAACATCTCCCATCTCCCACAGCCTCCTCTCCTTTCCTGTCTTCTCTTTCTTTACATATTTATTATTCCCTCATCTGCCTGTCTCCCTGCCTGATCCCCATTTGCTCTCTTTCTCAGTAGCTTCCCTGCCTGACTCTGACTTTGAGCTTTTTTTCCAGGCAATTTTGCCTTTTTGACTTTGCTGTAATCTAAACTCTGACTTTCCTATGCACCCGGGGAGATAAAGACAATGACTGGGTGGCTTATCTGTATTATATTAGTCTCTGTTGTTGTCACGTCTCTGCTGGATTTTCGTACATCATTTATGGAGGCAATGCAGCAAATATGATTGCCTTCAACTTTTTTCCACATTTGTTACCCTCTTCTCTTGGCCTTCTATTCTCATTCTGGTATTCTTTATTTCACCTCCATGAACTTGTGATTTCTCGTTCTCTTTTATGTAATATTCAATTTGCAATGAGATCCTCGCAACTAAATTAACATTAAATCTTCATGTTAAGGGTAGAAAGGCCAACAAACGCACACGTCCGCTTGTGGCTGTCATTTGTCATCAGAGTGAAGCTTTGTGATAAGTTGACAGCTGTATATTGTACAGATAATTTTCTCCGAAGCACTTTTTTTCGGTTCTGTCACTCTCGGTAAGTCAGAATATAAATATAATAAAATCCACTGTGTTTGTGTTTGTCATTGTGTAAATGTCTGATTTTATTTGTGCCACAGTGTGCGCGCACCCAGAGCACTCGTTTTATGCTCTGGCCTTGTAAGCTTCTCTCCAGTGGACACTTAAAAAATGGATAGAGGGAAAGAGGTCAGTAGGAGGAAGAGGCTAAAGAGAATTGAGAGTAAAAGGAGGGAGAGGAAGAGTGAGGAATAGGATGAATAAAGGATTAATGGATGCATTTTAGAGTTTTTGTGCAGTATAGAATATGTTTAATCTTTCTTTAGCAATGGTTGCTTATATTTCTGCCTGGGAATCATACATTTATTATCCCAACACCCACACATGCACACATATACTGTACCTGTGTATTGTACAATATAGAATATATTCACTGCACATATGCATGACAGAAATTAGTTTTCAGTCTGTGAGGTATATAGGGGGCTACTTAAACAGTGCGCTCTCTGGGCCCTTGACTGTGAGGTTATAGAGCACACTCCTCCTTTGTGTGTGTGTGTGTGTGTGTGTGTGTGTGTGTGTGTGTTTGTCTGGGGAAATTATAAATTTTCTCCCACATAAATTAAACAAGGCTCAGACAGGGATACAAATGGATGTCTTCCCTTTTGACTTCCCCTCTGGAGCTCACCTCTCAACACTATGCCCCTCTCTCTTAAAATTCACACACCACAGTCAGAAATTATAAAATTTCTCAGATATGCGTGCCTCTTCCTGGTTCTCACAGGCCAACTACTCAGGGGACAGATATAATCTGTCTACCAATCAGCACTAACAATTCCCAGCCAATCACAGAGTTTGTCAAGTCACTAAATATTGTTGACTTAATTTTTTTTTCTCCCTCCGGTTTTCCGTTGGACTACAGGGTGTCTTATAGAACAACAGAGAATTGGAAAACCCTTGACATTTTTACTTTTTTGCTTTTTCTCTTTCTCACTTTCCCTCTCCCTCTCATCTTTCTCTCTCTGTCACACACACACGTATGCACACAGGCGCTTAAAAATGGGGACAAGCGCACGCATGGGGATTTTGGAAAGTGGTTTTGGACATTTGCTCTCCTTCTAAGCACTTAAAAGGGATTTCAACAGGAGAAAATGGAAGAGAAAAGAAATGGAGAGGGATGAAGGAAAGAGGGAGGGAGGAAGCGAAGGGAGGCAGGGGAGGGAAGGGGAGTGTGTCTAAATAGGATAATAGAAGAGTTGTTCCTTCCTCAGAGCTGTTTTTAGTACCACCTAGCTCCAATGTTCTCTATATAATTTCATATCAATGGTATAATTTTGGCTTTGCTTCTATGTTGCTTCCTGTTTTGTAAAGCCTTTTTCTTTCTTAAACTGCACTAATTTAGATGACTGGTTAAGATAAATACAAATGTGCCATTTCTGTAGATCATTTATGTACTTCCTTGTGTTTGAGTAAAGTACGGCATAATGATATGCTTTTTTTAACACTGATGATAACATGCTTGCTGTGATGGACACCGCTGGCTGAGCACAGAGGCGTATGCCAGTAAATGAGTTCGTCTTAAGGCTATTTTCCCCTTGGTTTACTCTCCTGCTTACTTCACTGGGAGCCTCTCCAAATATTATTGCTCTACACTCAAAAGGAAATCAGTAAGGAGAATATTACAGAGTAAGTGAGAGGAGGGAGAGAGTGGGATCTGCATGTACATCTGCACATACAATTGGCCTTTTCAGGACCTATGCACACTTTACCAATTAAGGAGGGATAAGAGGCTCCTGCTTCTGTTTGTTTTCTTTATTTCATTAAAGAGAAGGAGACGGATTAGATAGAAATACATGACAGAAAGGCTTTGTTGGCTTTCTCGTCTTTACTTGCGTCCTTATAATATAGTTTTTATGACTGACAAAATCTATAAAGTTTAATTTAGTGATACATTTCAGTGGTCAGTGCTTCTTCCGTACAAAAGCCCAGTGGTTCATTTTTCTTCTTACAACTAGTGTAGTTGGGAAAATGTTTTTATTTTTATATTTCTTTTTTTAAGAACTAATAACATCTGGATGGTGCTGGTGGCGCAGTGACTAGATTGTGATCTTGCATATGCTCAGATTTATTGCAGCTCCTCTCTGCTCCTCTGCTCTTCTCTTCTCTGCTCTCCTTTCCTCTCCTCTCACGCTCACTTTGTCCCAAAGTCACCTTTATTTTTCTGTCTTCACACAGACTCTGATCTCATTGTTTTTTTCTGTCATGCTGTTTCTCTCCCTCATTTTGTCTTTCTTGATACTGTAAAGTCCTCTCTCTCTCTCTCTCTCTATCTCTCTGCCCTCCACCTTTAGGCAAATGACACTAACTACTTATTCTGTGTGAGCAAAAATCCTTCTATCGCCTTCTTCCCCTTTGTCTCTTTTCTTCCTACACACTTAACCCTATTAGTTACCCTCCAGTTAACTTGTCATTTTAAGTCAGTGTGCTTGCACAGACACACACACACGCAGAGATATACACAGACAATACTAGGCTCTTTTTCCAGAATCTCTCCTCTACTACACATACACACTAGACACACAGATTGTGCCACCAGCATTACAGTTTACAAACTTTGAGAAAGACAGAGACAGAGACAGAACAAGATGGGACTGAGAGAGTTACAGTAGAGATGGCCAGGGGCTTGCCCTTGTTCACGTCTGGACTGACTAGTCAAAACAGATCGTTTGAGAGTAAAGGAGAGGAGAGCAATGCTGAAAGAACACCCCTCTTCTTCTTCTTTTTCTCTCACAGAATTCTCTATTATTCTCTTAGGAATGATCATAAACGCTTAAGTATGAATGTATGTACTGTGGTGATGCTGGCATGGTGAATACAATATGGTACAGCTATAAGTAGCTGAGTGCCAGATGTCTAAACGGGTGGTCAACTATATGTCGGTCCTAAACAAAACATGCTGCCAGGCAGGCCTACTGTATTTTAATTACTTATAGGAAACTGAGAGAAGGAACAAAAGTACATGTTTAATTTACATGAAAAACAGACCTTATCTTGTATCTTTTGTATATTCTTTCTGTTTCAGGCAGCAGTTTGACTGTGATCATTTTTGCATCTAATAAAACATTAAGTAAACATTTGTCTGAATAAATAATGTCCAGTTGTCTAACTTTGGTTGGTTTCCTGTGAAGTGTCCAGTTTCCTACAAATCCCGGGGATTTTGTGGGGGCTTCAGATTCCATGTTTCCATGAGAAGATCATCAGTTATGAAACCAGAGCTGGTTTACAAGTTTACATTATCATTGTACTGTATTGTATCATTCGGATGGTGAGCAGAAACACTGTTGACAGCTGTACCAGAACTGTCACTGAAAGAAAGTTAATGTATCCGCTAAATTCCATCTTCATTAAAATTAATCAAACAAGATAACTTAAACACTGATATGAATTCATCAAGTTAATAAAATATAGTTTAAAATAACTTTAAGCAAGTTGACTGAAGTATGAATAAAGCTACAGGCCCCTGTAAAGGGTTGACAGACACACAGCAATAGATGTTTAAGAATGTAAATGATGTACAACAACAATAACATCTGTATAGAAGAGAAGTTGAAAAAGCTATTATCATATGCATACTACCTAATGCTCCCTATATGCTCAGTATTGCACGGAAAGAAACTAACCTGTCAGCATTTGAAAAAGAACGGGCTGATTTTTATCATTTCTTCCTCTGCATTTTTTGACAATTTCTAAAGTACTTTCAGTAGAATGGTCATGAAATATTTATCTGCTCGAGGGAGACATTTGCTGCTTACAATAAGGAAGAGAATGGAAGTTTGGAGCTGTGTGATGTCTGTGGGATACAAAATGATATGTTGAGGGCAATATGTATGTATTTTTCACTACATTCTCATAAGTATCTACATCACTTCCACATGGACATAACTCAGCGCTGACCTATCTCCCCACTCTATCTGTTTTATTGACAGCGACTACATGCCTTAAATACAACTTATACATTTATCGCACGGATCCCATTACAGGTTGAAACGATAACCCGTGCAATAGACAGAACTATGGTGGGAATGCACAGAAGGCTATAAAAGTGTAGTGGGAATTTAATATGTATCCCACTGCAGAGAAACACACACAGACACACACATAAACACACAATCAGAGCCATAGACACATATCAGAATTGACAGGGTAATGGGTTCTTTCATTTAGTGACCAAGAAATGCATTATGAGCTCAGTAAACCTTCTACTATTTGCTCCAAGTGATGCCAAAATATAAAACACGCACACACACGCATGTCTGTGAAATCTTGTGGAATGGTATACCCCAAAAGCACATTTATTCTCGCTGTTACTGCCCTCCCATAACATCTCTGTTACATGTGAACATGAGGGAGTGCCCTTAATACACAAACACAAAAACAGAGCAGGCTTTAAAATTTCTTTATAGCGGAAGAGACACAACAAAGGGTAGAGAGTTTATGTTTTTCTGAAATGAAGTCATTTTGTCATTTCCCAGCCTGTCCTCAGGCTAAATAATAAATTTACATTTAGGTGGAAAAAAAATCCAAATGTAGGAAGGAACGCTTTTTCGGTAATTACAAAGTTTTATAGGGTCGTTTAGCTTATTTGGGGATTTTTTTCCAGTGTTGAATTAAAACCTCACTGGGTGTTTGTTGTTTTATACTTGAATTAAGAGTGTGTGTGTGTCTCTTTATGAGCTGAGCAATTTCAAGTTTTATACACCTACTTGGAATGTGGGGAAATAAAAATGAATGTGCAGTTAACCAAGAGAGAAGAATGGGTTTATTGTCCCTTTCTTTTCCAGCAAAGTGATGACATACTGTATGCAGAAAATAGGAGTTTGGGACTGTAAATTGCAAGCTTTGTCTCACTAGTTCATTGTTAATGTCACATCTGAACTCACCACAGCATCATCAGTAAAACCTGTAATCACTGCTTTGAGAAAATAAGAAAAGAGGAAAGAGAAACAGGGTGGTAGAAAGCAGTTTCTTTTACATGTATTATGCAAGAATGAAGTCCTGTTTTTCTGTGCAGCAACAACCCCACGTGTGTATGTGTGTGTGGTGGAGTGCCAATGCTAGTCTAGCTCGCACCAGCTAAGTGCAGTGAGCTGAATCCAGATGTGACGCACAATGCCCCTCGCCTGCTAGTCAGATAGCTAAAACCCCCCCAGAGATACTGAAAAAACAAACAGACTGACAAAGCAAAGGAAAGCGTAGGTAGCAATAAGAAACCAACTTGCTGCATTTTGTCTTTTTGATATTAAATAAGTATAATGTCACCAGTAATTACATAATTAAAATCACTGAATGACGTGGTGCATAACACAAAAAATATGCACCTTAATTTAATTTGGAGGTCTGAAGCAAAATAGCAGAATCTGCACAGTTTTCTTGCTCCCTCAACATTTTTTTTATTCACTGTTGCTATGCAATGTTTCATTCAGACATGTTTAGTCCAGCACCTGCTACAGTCTTCTTTTTCTTTTTTTCTTTTCTTTTTCTGCAAGAATAGCAAATTAACAAAAAATATGTCACTTTCAGCAATGAGAAACAGGGTTATGGTTAGATATAGTACATGTTTAAGGTTAGGGTTATGATAAGAGTAGAACTTTATATATATCCAGTGGTAAGGCATTAGGAATCATTAAAAGTCAATAAAACTTGTGTAACACCATGTCTGTGTGTGGGCGCTCATGTATGAGTGTGCGTGTGTACATGTTTGGGCCTGTACATGTGTGTTTCTTTCAAAACTGCTTACCCTGTGCATGTGAAGAAGCAAGACTCCCCAGACTGCAGCAGGGGTGAGGAAGCCTTCGATAACACACACACACACACACCACTTTGATCACTCCCAAACGTCTGTATTGAAAGAGAAATATATATATAAGTTCATCAACAGCCTTTTTTGTTTCTCTGTACGTGAAATGCCTTTCTGTTTCTTTTTTTTTTCGAGCAAAGCTGAGCAAGTCCTGATGCATTGAATCAATGTGTAACTCTGTGTGTGTGTCTGTGTGTGTGTGTGTGTGTGTGTGTGTGTGTGTGTGTGTGTGTGTGTGTGTGTATGAACACAGTGAGCCATTAATCAAGAACCCAACTATCTGCTTCATCTTGTGCTTATTTGGACTGTGACTACAGTCTCACTACCTCGGACTAATATCCAATGTCAAAGAAGAATGCTGCTTATTGTAATGGAACATTGTCCTTCTGCTTTTAACAAATAGGAGCATAGAAATGCTCTAATCAGACACTGATCAAGAACAGACAATATTCAAAACACGCAATTAGTAGTCATAAAATTTGCAGATGAGAAAATTTGATAGACAGACAGTGTGGTCTCTAAAAGAGTCTGCTGCTCTGTCTTGCTTATGGACTCTCAATATGGTGTTGTTGAGTCAGCTTGCTTGTTGTATCTCAATTCCCAACACGGTCTCTTTATAAAACTGGATGAGACGCCTTGCGGCAAGAAGTGGTTGAATTACTCTGTGGACATACAACTCTGATACATTCAAAAAAATCATCTTCAAAAAGCTTCTGTTTGTTTGTTTGTTTGTTTTTTAAAAAAAAGCATTGAAATTCTCTGCTGGCTCCTGCCACACTACTACAGGGCCCAAGCCCTCGGTGGACACTGGCAGCCCAAAGATACTGCCTGTCTAACAATGGAGTAACTTGCAAATTCAATTCATGCACTTTGTTTGCTCTTGTGTATTCCTGTGTATATTACACTTCTGGGTGCTGTGTTTTAAATGTTCTTATTGTCTAGTTCTTCTCGTATTCGCTTTTTATTGACTATGGAAACTATGCAAGAAATATATTGTACTTTGTGACAGTAAGACAAGAGAATTAAGTCTCTTAAGTCTTAAATTAATTCACAAAGGGGGAGAATGTAGTACAAAGAACCCTAAAACAGAAAAGTGGGAAAAAATAACTGATTAAAAGATTTTACCTGTTATTGTCATGAGTGTTATTGACTTTAACTTCAATTCTAAACTCCTGAGTTCTTTTTCTCAAAACCTCTCGTCCAATTGCAAAAGCCATCTAGCAATGTGCAATGATGCATTCAACCATTCTGGCGCCTGACTACAAAATCTGCCTGCTGTAATTGCCTAAAACATTTTCTCTCCTCTATCTCTCAGGCATTCAGTTAATATATCTTGTATCTGATAGTGTTTCCACATTGTTTCTTTGCCTTGGCAGGGGTGGATGTTTGCTTTTTCATGGGTGTGAAGGGTCTTGACTGTAATTTAATTGGATTGTACCGTTTTGTGGAGATCGTTTCAGGCTTTGGAAGAAAATTATCCATGAATGAGTGGAAATGCAGATTACAAACTTACGAACAGAACACACACACACACACATGACAGAGACACAACACTGAAATACACATGCACACGTAAACACATGGAAACGAAATAATCAGCTGTCATCTGTGCTGCTTGTGTTGAG